>NC_042997.1:125913322-125920822 GCF_006345805.1 Octopus sinensis | reverse complement strand
GTGGTTGTGTGGTAGGTAGCTTGCTTACCAACCACATGGTTCCGGGTTCAGTCCCACTGCGTGGCACCTTGGGCAAGTGTCTTCTACTATAGCCTCGGGCCGATCAAAGCCTTGTGTGTGGATTTGGAAGATGGAAACTGAAAGAAACCCGTCGTATATATATATATATATGCATGCGTGTGTGTATATGTTTGTGTGTCTGTGTTTGTCCCCCCACCCCAACATCACTTGACAACCGATGCTGGTGTGTTTACGTCCCCATAACTTAGTGGTTCGGCAAAAGAGACTGATAGAATAAGTACTAGGCTTACTAAGAATAAGTCCTGGGGTCGATTTGCTCTACTAAAAGGCAGTGTTCCAGCATGGCCACAGTCAAATGACTGAAACAAGTAAAAGAGTATCTGGTCACAGTGCTTGCACAGATTCCTGTGGCTCTCTTGCCATCCAATTCTATTGTTCATCATATCTGGCAGGTTAGAAGGATTGCAGTTTATGTTGTCACAAATCTGCTTGATATAGGTCTTGGCTTGTCATCCCCTGCAAACTCTTTCTTGTGTAGGCCCCCACAAACAAAAAATCTTCACAAACAATTTCATCTTTTTCTCTCCAGCAATGCCCTGTGAGTCTGACTCTATGCTCTTTGATAGTGTCTGATACTGGATGAAGATTCCTATACAATTGCTCATTGGGCAGACAATCTCTCAACATGAGATTCAAAGCCACTCTTAGCATGCAAATGTAGGCTCCATCCAAGCTTCTTCCCAATTTTGAGGTAAAGCTCCATGCTAAGCAGCCATACAATAGAACAGAAGTAATGGTTGCCTGAAAGTGGTTCTTTTTCATGTCTGGAATTCTTGATTTCCACATGAGAAATAACTTGTTAACAGCACCTCAGGCTTTTCCATTGCTTTTGCAGATTGAGATTTTACTACTTAGAGGAGTAAATTCTTCTACACAGTTGAGAAATGTGCCAGGCACTGTTTTAATTGTTTCATTTTGATTTAAGCTTATGTTTTGTCTGAGTCAACATGGAGACTGATACCTTTAGCTGAATGTTCAAGACCATGGAGAATGGTTTCTGCTTGGCTTAATAGATTGGTAAGTAAGACTAAATCATCAGCTGGTATTTTTGTGGCAGGATATCTATTACTCCTTCATGTACGTAGTGTGACCTTTACAAGATTGTGGGGCTGGCCTCACCCTCTTGTTGTTCTTCATCTGAGGAGCTGACAACTATATGCATGTTCAGAATGTGACACAGCATTCTTTTGATCAAAATGTTATTTAAGAGTTCACTTCTGTCACATTTGCTTTTCCCCCACTGAATCATGCACTGCACATTGGATAGTTTCACCCACACCTCATGTCCCTCTGAAAGGATGCAAGTTCTTCCTCAAAATGCAACAGCACAATGCTTGAATGTTTCCATTCATACCTGAATATTGCTCTTTATGGGACAGACTCCTCATTGTCTTGCCTTGGGTGACATGTTGTACCAGAAAACTGTCTCAAAAGGGCAGATTCATTCATTTTTGGCCATGGCCTTGATTTTGTGATAGTGTATTTCCACAATCACATTTCCATTCAGACTATATGCAACTCTGAGGAAGTGTCTGATGTTCCATCTGTCAAGTATTCCCTTCAGCAATCCCAAAAGTAAGTGCTGTACTGTTGTCCGTCAACAGCTTGTTCACTGGCTTGCTTTCTAGAAATACTGCATTCAACACCCCTCCAATTTCAGCTACAATCTTCATCCTGATTTCTCTCCTTATTGCCATCTGCACTGGCTCACAGTTGATCATTGAAAGGTACAATCTTTCTGGGTTGTTCATCACCTCTATTACCAACTTCCAGTCTTCTTCCACCTAAATCTTCATTTCTTGCTCACTTGGTGTGAGGTCAATGGTCTGACACCTTTCCCAGTTCTCAACTACCTTCTGGATACTCTCCCTAGTGATATCAGAGTCAACTTTCCTGGCCCAAAACAGGGTCCTCTCCACCACCATATGATGCATGTTATGTAGCCTCCTTGGCTCCAGACTTTCCAGCAAACATACTGCAGCCATCCTACTCAGTGATTCCTCCAGCATCTCCAACCAGGGTTTTTTTTTTATCCTGGAAACAACATCCACCTGCCTTTGTATCTCAGCAGCTGATATCTCCACAATTTCTCAGCCACATGGAGCTGTAAATATGCTGACTTAAGATTGATAAATGTAGACACTCCTGTCACTCCTGCAAGGTTTCTCCACAGATATCTGTGGCTTCACCACACATATGATATGATACATGCTCATTCAGCTCCCAGAAACCTAGCACTGACTGGACTATATTTTGTTTGGCTGAATCATGGCCATCATCGGCAACTCACCATTCTTTGCCTCTTCTTTTCAAAGTAGTAAGATACCCTCTTTAATTCATCTAATTCGCCTCTCTCTTGAGCTCATTCCTGGCCTTTCCTTTCAAGGCATGCTCGTAGCTACACCTTATTTCTCAACACTAGTGACTCTTCCTTTCAGAGCTACTCCGCTGTCCATCACTTGTCATGAATCTCAGCCTGGAATTCCCTGTCTTTGACCCTGTCTGTCGTATTTCCTTCCTCAGAGTTCTTGGTATTTACCTGTCTAGAAAAAGAGACACTCAAATCTCTTTCTTCATTACCTGACATCATTTCCACCCTCACTTCTGCTGCATCATCTCCTTATATTTCCCTTCACTTCTGGTGCATTACTCACTATGCCACAACATGCCCTCCACCTTTCATCTAGGTTAAAATTACACATTCATTAGATCATGTCAAACTCAAAGTATTATGTCTCACTATCATTATTGACTCATACCCTCAGCTCAGTGTATTCACACATAATACCCTTATGGTATCTGAAATTAATGACAGCAGAGACATTAAGATATGTCTTAACAAGAATATTTGCAAGTAGTGGGTGCTGGATTTCTTACAGTACAGTTTTATATATAACTAGCAGTATCGCCCGGCGTTGCTCAGGTTTGTTTCAACCCTTTAGAATTGGAATTTTCTTTAAGTGAACATTTTTCTGGTTGAAATACACTGAAAAATGGTGACACAGCAGTAAAAAAATCGTAAAAAATAGGGATTTTCATAGAAAAATAGCACCTTTTTGATGTAAATAATTTTTGGTGTTAACATGGTCCAATTTGAATTTTTTCTTCTACGGAAGGAAGAGCAAGCCTTCTTCTATCATACTCTCAATTTTGGTCAACTTGCACCACAGAGTCTTGGAGGAGATAGTGTTAGTTGAAGGCTACCAAACCTGCCATAAACAGACAACTGCAGCCTTATATATATAGAAATTTGATGTTATATCTTCACGAAACCACAAAGTCACAGTCAATGAATCATGAAACCACAAAGTCACAGTCAATGAATCATGAAAATTATGTACGTAATTGGTGGCTGAACATTTGAGTAATAAACACTGTAGACCAGAGATATAAATATTGTAGACCAGAGATAACAACAGTGTAGACTAGACATAACCTTGTAGATCATAGATATAATCTTTGTAAACCAGAAATATAAACAGAGTAGATAAGAGGTATAAATCATGTAGACTAGTAATATATACAGTATAGATCACAGATATGCACAATATAGAACAGAGATAGGAAAAAATAATTTTCTCTAAAAAGAAAATTTTCATTTCTAATTTTCTACAATAATTCTCTACAGTGAAGTTGTGTTTTTTTATCTTTTCGTTTCTATACTGTTATTCCTGCCATAATATTTTACTCCTTAAATATATTTACCAAAATTACATAAAAATATCTTGATATACTGAGTAAATTTATTCGATCAAATTACCATTGGCTTCAGCCACGGCCTCCACATGACTTAGAAATCTCCTGCAACTCTTCTGCCATAATCCTTGCCTATAGTTCACCTTTGGTGTTACAAAGAGTTTTGTTGGTCTCTCATACAACTGTACCACGCACGTAATAATCAAGGAGGTTGCAGTCTGGGGAGTTAGGTGGCCAGATGTTAGGGATGATGTGGTTGCAGAAATTGTCTGACAGATATGACTGGGTTCTCCTGCCTGTGTGGCATTGTGAAGAGTCCTGTTGCCAGACATGGGCTCTTCCAGCAACCACCCACTTGACCCAGAGCAGCACTACCTCCTCCAAGCACTTGATGTAGGCCTCCATGTTGAGTCTGAGGCAGTGTGGGAAGATGAATGGAGGCATAATGTTGCCAAATTTCTGCCAGAGTAAATTGCGTCATGGAGCTGTTTTTGTCACAACTGACCCTACTATACTGTGTAGTTGACAAAATCAAAAACAAACAATGCACATGTGCGAAATTAAAAATATAAAATGGTGACAATTTACCCATCACACTCTGTATATCTAATATAATAAATGCAAAAACTTATTTGTGTGTGTCAGTGTGTAACACTTTGACCCCCATCTCTTACTATTCAATGACACTTCTACTATTCCTCATGCTGGGTGAGAGTAATAGTAAAGATAGTGAGGGTGGTGGCGAAGACAGAGAGAGAGAGAGAAAAAGAGAAGGAGAGAAAGAGAGAGACAAAGAAATTTAAGGAGAGTTGGAGATGATGTACAGCCTTGTTTAACTATGGCCCTTTCATAGAAATTCCTGTGACCAACATACTGAACACTATCATTTTTGTTTAATTTTTTGTTTTCTTTAATTCATACATACATACATACATACATACATACATACATACATACATACATACATACATATACACACACACACACATACATACATACACACACATATCCTCATCATCATCGTTTAATGTCCGTTTTCCATGCTAGCATGGCTTGGATGGTTCGACCGGGGTCTAGGAAGCCAGGAGGCTGCACGAGGCTCCAGTCTGATCTGGCAGTGTTTCTACTGCTGGATGCCCTTCCTAATGCCAACCACTCCTTGAGTGTAGTGGGTGCTTTTTACATGCCACCAGCACAATATATATATATATATATAAATATATATATATATAATAATAAATATTAGGGAATAAATCCAAATTTACAGGGAAAAATCAGATTTAGGATTGAATCCAATTTTATAGTAAAATATAATATAATATTAATTAGAGACAAAACCACTATTATGCAAATCAAACAAAGAAAGACTTAATCCAATACATAAAAAAATTTATATAAATTAAAAATAATTAAGATATCCACTACGATCGTTTCTTGTCACTTCTATTGACATTCATCAGGTGGTTTCAAGACCTAAAATATAATCAATATTTTTAAGATATAAATTTGAAATGACTAATATATATAAAATATAAAATTATCAATGAAAATATATATAATCAAGAACTAAAATAACCTCTATAAACGATTGTATATAATTAAACCTAGTATATTTAAATTCTCATATTTAAAGATGAAATCGCTAATTTCAAAAAACAAAAAATAAAAAATATATATACACACATGCTCATGCACATATATCCATGCATGTATATAAACATATCTAAATACATACACAAACTCACACACACATATATATATCTATACATACACATAAACATATAGACAAATTTATAATGTAGCCGTATATTTAATTTATATAAAATTTTTTATGTATTGGATTAAGTCTTTCTTTGTTTGATTTGCATAATAGTGGTTTTGTCTCTAATTAATATTATATATATATATATATATATATATATATATATATTATATATATATATATGTATATACACACATATACATATATATGGTAATTGTTTAATTTGGTTAGATTAAAAAGTAAATAAAAATTAAGGGGGAGATAAGTAGTAAACGAATCAATCTTAGAGGAATTGTGGACTATCATTGAATTAGGATAAACTGGAAACAACATTCTTCAGTTAGAAAATTACTAGTTGTAAATCTCATGAGAGATATTCAGCAACAGTGCTTTGGAATAAGGATTATTTGCCAACATAATATGACAGTGCTGGTTTAGGACGAACGTTGCTGTAATTAAGCCTCAGGAGATATCATCTCCAGCTGGTTATATGACACGATCTGCGTCCTTAAATTTTCGAACAAGGGAATCTAGCACTCCCACTCAGCAACATTCATCCTAAATCAGGACTGCTATGTTATGTTGGCAAATAATCTTTACTCCAAAGTACTGTTGCTGAATATCTCTTGTGAGATTTGCAAATAGTAATTTTCTAATTTATAGACCAGTGATTAGTTGTCACTTTGAAAACTATATATTTCGAACAGGAATTTGGCAGCGCCACCTCAAACCGAACAATTATTCTGTGCTGATGAAGAGAAATAACCCAGAAACTGTGAACTGAGTGAGAGTGCTAGATTCCCTTGTTTGAAAATATAAAGACACAGATCATCTCATATAGCCAGCTGGAGACGATGTCTCCCGGGGCTAAATTACAGCAACATTTGTCCTAAACCAGGACTGCTATGTCATGTTGGCAAATAATCTCTACTCCAACATTGTTCAGTGGTTGGCATGGTGTTGACTAATTATGAATATGTACACCTGTGAAAATTGTAATTCACCATGTGGCCTTACTACATGTGGTGATGTTGCTGATGGAAAATTATGGCACTGCAAGTGTTGTAAAAGGAACAAATATGTTCGTTGCTGTTCATTTCTTGAGACAAGTCATATTTCACCAGTGTTTATGTTGAGCAAAAAAAACTTTTTAAATCTAACCAAACAATTATCCATATATACATATGTAGCGTACACTTGAGTGAAATTCCTCTCCTCTCTGTTATATACAGATACAAACGTAGTAGATAACAGCTAGCCTTTGGATGCATTTTAGACCCTGTTGTGTTCACTACTCTGATTGGCTGGTATTAGCACAATTTGTCTCTTGCTCTATTTACGCCAATATGCAACCTAACCAATTGCAGCCTTCAAATAAAGTCATGTGTGACAGCCTGTTTTCTACTCAGCTTTGAGCCTACAGCTCCTTATAAAAGCCAAACTTTTCCTCGTCTCGAGGTCTTTCAGTTCCAGACCTTTTAAGGTCTAACCACTGACCACACAAGACACAGCCAGTTCCAGCAACAACACAACAGCAGCCATGTGGAGACTCACCGATTTCATCCAACAGCATTTGGCGACCTCCATATCTGTTGCCATCATTCGTCCTAATGTCAACATCTCTCTATGTACTTGCCCAGGTTACAACATTGCACCATTCGTGAATTACTTCACTTTGGATAAACAATGAATATACAACCAGTAAGAACTCCTATAATAAGTGACCCAGGCAGCAGTATCACAGCCACAACTTCATGCATGACATGTACCACAACCAGCACTGCATCATCGCTGCAACTTCTTGATACAGTATTTCAACTATTGTGTACAATTGACTCCCCACTTTGATGGCTACAGACTCTTTCTCTGTCTCTTCTTCATTGCCATCCTTATATGTTCTTAAACATGCATACGTCTATACTTACATACACACACATACATCTTAATCTTATTCTTATGAT
>NC_042997.1:125878322-125908322 GCF_006345805.1 Octopus sinensis | reverse complement strand
CTGGTTCACCAGTCCTCAATCAAATTGTCCAGCCCATGCTAGCATGGAAAGCGGATGTTAAACGATGATGATGATGATGATATGTATATATATATATATATATACAAAATGAGAAAATGGAGAAACATACCTAAATCAATCATCAACCATCAGATAATACCCAATCAATACTTTATTAAACCATTACATAACAGCAATGACATTATACATAATATATTGCAAATATAACTAGACATGGAAATAGAAATAGAAAATACAATTACATCATATCTGACAGCTGTTTCGGCCGTGAAGACAGGTATGTCTCATTTAACCTATTAGTCATATAAAGCAGGTATAAATGAGACATTAACAAGGATGTCTCACGGCCTCTTCAGAGAATTTAATATAAGTATGAAAAAAATTTACATATAAATATAAAAATATAAAATATAAAAATGTGTGCATAGACACTCATAATTCTACACATATATATATACACATTAATACAATATAAACAAAAATATATCAGTATACATTAACAAACACAATTATTTTCTATATTGGACTCATAGTTCTATAACCAACATCAAGGAAATACATGTACACTCACATTTAAATTTAAAGCAGACATATATATACATATATATATAAAACAGTCCAGTTCATTAAAATGTATAACCATACAAAAAGTCAATAAAATTAATATTAATATTAATAATATATATATATATATATATATATATATATAATATATATATATATATATATATATATATACATATATATTATATATACATATATATAGAGACATATATATATGTACATATATATATATATATATATCTATCTATATATACATATATGCATATATATATATATATACAAATACACACATATACATATACATATGCACATATATATATGCACATATATATATGCATATATATACATATACATATACACATATATATATATATATGCATATATATACATATATCATATACATATATATACACACACACATATATATACATATATTTATATATATATATATATATATAATATAATAATAAGAGTAAATAATTTCTATAAAGGCCTTTAAAAAAACCCCAATTATCTACTGGTAGAATTCGGTATGTAAATATAGCCGATTACCGGCAGGAACTTCTGTAAAGTTCAGTATATATATTGTATATAAGAAAAAGGGACAGGCAAACAGGTTGCTTGACCGCATACCGAAAAAATAGAAATAGCAGTCAAGAATGCTTATTTCTATCAAAGTTGGACTCCGGGCATGACAAACCCTGTAATTCACATATGCAAAACAGAGGGTGAGGTGGATGAGGAGAAAGTGAGAGAACATGTGTGTATGTGTATGTGTATGTGTGTGTGTGTGTGATTGTATCTGAGGTGAGTGCTAAAGAGAAAGAGGGGAAGGGAGAGAGAAGATTCCTTTCGTTTTCGATAACTCACAGATAACCGCCAGACTTCGTGTTCACATGATGTTCACAGATAACCGCCAGACTTCGTTTTCGTTATCTATTCCTTCTGTTTTGCATATGTGAATTGCAGGGTTTGTCATGCCCGGAGTCCAACTTTGATAGAAATAAGCATTCTTGACTGCTATTTCTATTTTTTCGGTATGCGGTCAAGCAACCTGTTTGCCTGTCCCTTTTTCTTATATACAATATATATATATATACATATATATTTACACATATTTACATATATATACACGTATATATATATATATGTATACATACATAAAAGATTTTTTTTCAAATATTTCATGTATAAGCGTGTATATATATATAGTGGTATAAATATCAACACAATTTTTTCCCCTTCCTCCCTTATTTTTCTTTTTCCTTTTCGTTTTTTGTCTCTCTCCCCTTCTCCAAACACATACACAAACATACACCTGGAGAGAATTCTTAAACCCAAAACGGCATTTGACCATCCTCACAATGATAAAAGGAAATATAATTTATGGCCTACCTCTCTGCCACCACACACTCAGTGACACTGTGAAGTGGTCAAAGCTGAAATTCTTAGAACCCCCTTGGAGTCAATATTCTGTCCAGCAGACCAAAAATATTCTTTCCTTCTTCTTCCCTCTCCCTTCCCCTCTTTCTCTTTAGCACTCACCTCAGATACAATCACACACACACACACATACACATACACATACACACATGTTCTCTCACTTTCTCCTCATCCACCTCACCCTCTTGTACTGTCTTATTCCTCCCCACCACTTCGAAACTCTATAAAATGATTAAAATTCCCCACAAAGGAATTATTTTGATTTGAAAACCCCACTAGAATGGGAGAAAGCACTAATGATCTAAGTGATATGATATATATGTAAAAAATCTATATATATAAAACTGTAGTTGTGTGAGTGTCTGTCCCCTTCGATTTAGATTCCTAACTACTCCCACATTTTGCGATGCAGTTTAACCAAATTCGGGTATCTTATAGTTGTAATTCATATCGAGCCCATCTGAGTATTAGCGCGCGTCTACGATGAGTCTACGATTTTAAAAATAATTTAACATAATTTTTTATTCCATTTTAATGCATAATTTTTCGTGTGTCGATGGCGGCGGAGTTGGCGTCCATGGTCACACCTGCACTTGTTTGCTTCTCCTCTCCGTCGTGAAGCTGTGGGGAAGGGAGTGTAAGGAAATCAACGTCGTAAAGCGTTGTCAAGGAGACCAGCGTTCTTTTAGAACAACGACTTCATGGCTTGAAGACACCAAAACAGAAATGGCTAAGAAAGCCCGAATTGGCATCTATAAGGGAAGTAACTCTCTAAAAATGCTTATATAGTTATTTCCCTTACAAATCCGAGCAACGCTGGGCGATACTGCTAGTGTAATATATAAATAAATATCTGTAAATATAAACCATCCGATCTTCTGATTACCTCATTTCTTCTAATATATATATACATATACATATATAGATAAATATACATATATATCATCATCATCATCATATACAAAAATATATGTAATGGTTAAGATTGATTAAGTACACAATAATATGAAATGTCAGAGTCAGTAGTTGTAACGATAAAAATTTGTTGTTATAACGGCAAGTTGTAGGATGTGAAAGGTGAACAATGCATGAAGTTTTAAGAAAGTATCTATTTACCATCACATTGAAAGATACCTTACCTTGATGGGCAGGTTATAACATCTGAGAGCAATGCGAAAGAAAGTTAGATGTGGTAGAATTTTTCTTTGCGTAGTTTGGCATACACGAATTGTTAGTAGTAATCCACAGATAATGATAGAATGATGTTGTAAGAGAACAGAATTAGAGCTAGTGAAAGTTGTGGGGTTGTGGGACGTTGTCTCACAGTTGCTGACAGTAAATTTCATTTCTCTTGCTGATCATTGTCTTTAGTAGCTGCCTTCATTGTGATCATGATTCTAGCAGTCTGTTCCCTAACTAACTGAGTCGTCACAAGTCGCCTCGCTCTGTTGTCATCAAGTAACTACTTGTCTTTTGCTTGCAGGTTCTTGTTTTTATAACTATCCAGAAGGATAGACATATCATTGAGAACAATGGGCTTCGTTGGTGGTACTGTGATTTCTCTGTTTTAGCTTTTGGTAAAGTAGAAGAGGTTTGAAAGAATCAACTGGTGAAGACATTATTTCGGCCTAGCTAAGGCAATCTGGCAAATATAAAACTGCTGTCAGAGAAAAACCATTATTCTACCATGAGAAAAGTTCTGTTGAAATGTTAATTTAAATTTGGCTATGGTGGATTGAATCCACTTCATGCCTGCAAGATCCTACATCTATACACATATATATATATATATATATATACATATATACATAAAGATACACACACACACACATATGTATATATATATATATATATATATATATATATGTACCTTTCCTTCATTGGACACTAAACTCTGCTTGCGAAGACCTGTTGAGGCAAGTGAAATTGAAATCAAATTCGATGACTGGCATCTGTGCTAGTGGAGTGCTAAGAGCACCATCCGAGTGTGATCATTGCCAGAGTAGCTGACTGGCTTCTGTGCCAGTGGCACATAAAAAGCACCATTCAAGTGTGATTGCAACCAGCGTCGCCTTACTGGCACGTGGGAAAATATTCAAGTGAGGTCGTTGCCAGTGCTGCTGGACTAGCTCCTGTGCAGGTGCCATGTAAAAACAACATTTGAGCGTGGCTGTTGCCAGTAACACCTAAATGGCCCTCGTGCCGGTGGCAAGTAAAAGAACCCACAACACTCTCAGAGTGGTTGGCATCAGGAAGGGCATTCAGCTGTAGAAACTCTGCCAGATCAGATTGGAGCCTGGTACAGCCATCTGGTTCGCCAGTCCTCAGTCAAATCGATCAACCCATGCCAGCATGGATAGTGGACGTTAAACGATGATGATAATGATGATATATATATATATATAATATATATATATATATATATATATATGTATACATACATATACATACATAAATATAAAGTAAGATAGGGGTTATGGGTGTAACCCACTATGGGATATCATTTATCCATTATACTGTTGGTAAAGTACCCAAATTCCTAATCCATAAATGTTTTTAATTGCATTGCAATTAATTCATTTATTGTATTAAACGGGTGAAGGTAAAGAAATATTTTTACCTATCTAGGTCAAGAGCAATAAAGCTATAAATACATAGTGAAAGTAATTGAAATTGAAACCATATAATAGTGAAAGTATCAGTTTTATATATAGACAGATAACTTCATTTAATTTTCAAAATAATAGAGAATATATTAAAAAGAATTTCTCTTTCAAAGTTAGAGCCTAGAACATTAATAAGCATGAAATTTTGATGGGAAGTTAGAATTTTAAACACTTGAAAACAAAGGTTTGTCTCATAGAATCACTGGCAGTCTTGTGTTGGTCTCTATCAACAGGTTTAAAGTATTTATATTGCTGTACACAAATACATAATATAACAATGCCAGTTTTCAATTCAAGGCTATTGAAGAAGAAATGTGTTTAAGATAGGGCATAGTGGGATCAAACTCATGACTACAGGAAATGAAGGATACTACTTAACCAGGCAATCATATCTGCATCTGCAGAATTTATTATGGAAAAGCCTCGAAGTTATAGGCGTAGGAGTGGCTGTGTGGTAAGTAGCTTGCTTATGAACCACATGGTTCCGGGTTCAGTCCCACTGCGTGGCACCTTGTGTCTCCTACTATAGCCTCGGGCCGACCAAAGCCTTGTGAGTGGATTTGGTAGACGGAAACCGAAAGAATCCCATCGTATATATATATATATACATATGTTTGTATATGTTTGTGTGTTTGTCCCCTGAACATCGCTTGACAACCGATGCTGGTGTGTATACGTCCCCGTAACTTAGCGGTTCGGCAAAAGAACCGATAGAATAAGTACTAGGCTTACAAAGAATAAGTCCTGGGGTCGATTTGCTCGACTAAAGGCGGTGCTCCATCATGGCCACAATCACATAATTGAAACATGTAAAAGAGTAAAGAGTTGATTTCTTATAAGTGAATACGTTGGTAGAACAAAGTTGTTGCCCTTGACAGAATTCTGTACCTAGCATAAGAAGCTTCTGATGGAGCTGTCTGTCTATAAACATCACTCAATAATATTAATTTATTGTGTTGAAGGAGTTCTTTTTGATCTTCATTCTACCAAATTAGGTGTTGACCGTTAGACTCACTTATTTCCTTTACCTGACATCCCTAACTTAATATATTCCTTTCACTATATAAATGCAATTACACAGGGGAGTAACTCTCCCAGAAGTATAACCCATTCAATGTTGTATGACCACAAGTGAAGCTGATGTTCGGTTGATGGAACAGCCACGCAACATTAAAAAAGAAAAAGAAAAAAAGAAACCGGGATTATGACAAAATAAATGTTAATGTTATAGGCGCAGGAGTGGCTGCTTACCAACGACATAGTTCCGGATTCAGTCCCACTGCGTGGCACCCTGGGCAAGTGTCTCCTACTATAGCCTTGGGCCAACCAAAGCCTTGTGAGTGGATTTGGTAGATGGAAACTGAAAGAAGCCCGTGTATATGTTTGTGTGTCTTTGTTTGTCCCCTGAACATCGCTTGACAACCGATGCAGGTGTGTTTACGTCCCCGTAACTTAGCGGTTCGGCAAAAGAGACTGATAGAATAAGTACTAGACTTCCAAAGAATAAGTCCTGGGGTCGATTTGCTCGACTAAAGGCGGTGCTCCAGCATGGCCGCGGTCAAATGACTGAAACAAGTAAAAGAATAAAGGAGTAAAGAGTATGTGTCTAGTTGGATGAAATCAGGTGTATCAAGGTGTTGGTAATTTGCTCATAGACATTCATGACAAAGAAAGGATTAAACATACCCATCTTGTCTGTGTGGGACCTAAACATTTGGTTATTTCAAACCTATCATGTAATATGTCTTATGCTACTAAGTTAACAAACTGGCAGGGCTGCTAGCATGTTGCATAAAATGCTTAGAAGCATCTCGTTCATCCTTAATCTCCGAGTTCAAATTCTACTGAGGTTTTTTTTTGAGCACTGGGGTTGATGATGTAATTGACTTACCCCCACCCCCATACTTGCTGGCCTTGTACCAAACTTTGAAACCAATAGGTCTTAGTCTGCCACATTTCATTCAACAACAGAATACATTATTATGACATATCTAGAAACCAATCACACAACATTTATAACACATCCTGTTTGTTCATAAGTAATTATTAAGATTAACCTATTGTCCACCGTAGACTGGGTTTACATTTGTTTCTGTTACAATCCTAATAATAACCTTTGGTGGTTTCTTGTTGATTTTCATTCCAAAAATAATTATACCTTGTTTTTTTTTAGATAATTTTTTTCTGCTGGTCTAAAATGCAAATCAGAGATATCAATTGTCACCTCAAACCTACTTGTCAATAATGTATAACTGAAGCCATATATTCTTCACACAGCCAAGAATAGCTTGCTTATGAACCACATGGTTCTGGGTTCAGTCCCACTGAGTGGCACCTTGGGCAAGTATCTTCTACTATAGCCTCGGGCCGACCAAAGCCTTGTGAGATGATTTGGTAGACGGAAACAGAAAGAAGCCCGTTGTATATTTGTATATGTATGTATATATATATATATATATATATGTATGTATGTATGTATGTGTGTGTGTATATGTTTGTGTGTCTGTGTTTGTCTCCCCAACATTGCTTGACAACCAATGCAGGTGCGTTTATGTCCCCATAACTTAGCGGTTCGGCAAAAGAGACCAATAGAATAAGTACTAGGCTTACAAAGAATAAGTCCTGGGGGTGATTTGCTCGACTAAAAGGCGGTGCTCCAGCATGGCCACAGTCAAATGACTGAAACAAGTAAAAGAGTAATGGTTTAAACCAGTGGTTTTCAACTACTTTTTGCCTATGGATCCCTTTGATTCCTATCTTATTCTACTGGACCTCCATAGCCATTTGATGTATATAAAAAAGATATTGTGTTGTACTTTTATAATTAAATAGCATTAGGAATTGTATTTTAAAAAATGTATTGCAGATGTATAAGCAATTTATTGGGCATAATTATTAACTACAAAATCTTGTATAAACCCCAGTTGAGATTTACAGGTTTAAGCCATTGGTACATTGTTGAGTATCCTTTCTCTGATTCTTCTACTTATCCAGCCCCAGTTTTTGAACTTCTGAACCTGCTGATAATATAATGATTCCTGCTACACTACCACAGTGGCCCTGCCTCTCATCTTATTGCTTTCTCCAAGTACAGAACCAATGAAACTACTAACACCGTGTTGCTTATACACTTTCATAATTCAATTTCACACTGTCAACACTCTTCATAGACATCTATTTTATAAAACAATATTGAAGTTTAACTTATAATGATGTCCAGCACACTTGATTTTATCTAATACACCAGATATGTTTCATCCCAGATGTTTTCATCTACTGTGGAACAGCAAATTTGTCTGATGCATAAAGGTTTGCTGCCATCCCTGGATTATTTTGTGGCAAGTTAGGATAGTACTGGGATAATGAGGAAACTCGAGGGTTTCTAATGCATGAATCAACCACCCATGAGGTAATTGTCATCGGAGTATCAGAAGACGTGGTAGATCTACAGGCATTTACTGGCAACACATCCAAAGACTTAAGCTGTGTTCCTCCAAAAAGTGCTTTCTGCATTGGCCGACCAGGATCCAAACCCAGATTGATTAGGCTGTTGTTTTCAAACTCTACTGAGGCGCGGGCATACCATCTAGCCACTGATAGGGCTTGGCGTGAAAACAGAATTACCTTTCAGACACGTCCTGGTCTACCACCTGATGTATACCCAAAGCTAAGATCTGTAGCTTTCCTAAATTGCAATGCTGTGCCACAGGAAAGCTTTAGCCTATGCGAGGTTGGGAAAATATGGAAATTCATCAAGTCTAGTGAGTTGTGGATAAGGGATATCAGTTGGTCTGAGCAACTGCACCCACAATAACTGGCAATACAAAAATCATTGGAAACTAAACAAGAACAATCAGCCATCCCCTGTATATCATCATCATCTGAAATCCAGATACAAACTGTTGTCCTTGAATGCCTGTAGTTTATACAACAAGGTGCATCTTTTTGACTCTTACATCAAAAATATTGACCCAGATTTTATCACAGTCACGGAAACATGGGCACATTCGGCACCCCGTGATAGGGTTTTCAGCATAACTGGCTACAACCTGTTCTGCAAAGACCGCATTAATCACCGTGGTAGGGGTGTGATGGTCTACATTTGTTCAAATCTATCGGCAATTTCTTGTGAGGATTGAACTGATCTCATCAGGAAGTATTTTTCTGCAATATACACATGACCATGTCAACACTTCTACTTGGAGTTATTTACCACCCCCCAAATTTTCATCAAGACACACAACTTTTTGATATCCTCAGAGTTGCTGCCATAAAAACAGCCACTTATGTTTATATTGCGGGGGACTTCAATTTCCCTGAGATTGACTGGGAGGCCTTCCATTGGCCGCAAAGTGCAGATGATTTCCTTGACCTGGTGCTGAATTCAAATTGGTCTCAAGTCGTTACCACCCCTACAAGGGGTAACAACACTTTGGATCTGCTATTTACTGCTTCTCCTGAAACAATTATTAGTGTCACTACTGAAGAACCTTTAGGTGACTCTGATCATTCCATGATCATGGCCGACTTGTCTCTGATTGGTTGTAACAAAAACCACAACCATCTTCAAACTGCCCACTTCGACTGGAATAAAGCAGACTGGAACTCTTATTGTACCGAGCTACAACACCCAAACTGGCTCAAATTTTATTCCTCTGGAGATGTGAACACTATACTTCAGAACATTCTGAATTCAATATGGATGGCATGTGCAGCATCAGTACCATGCAAGCACAAAAAAACCACCCAATAGTGCAATTTTGGAGACTGCAGCAGTCCAACATGCCAGGAAAGAATGCCATAATGCTGAAAGGAATACAAATTGCACAAATCAGAGATCAACAGGAAAAAGTGCAATAGGTCAGCCAACCATCTCAAGCAGGTGACAAAAAAGGCAGTGCTTGAATTCGAACAACACATAGCAACCAACCCTGACAGCAAAGTGTTCTGGAAGTATGTACATTCAAAGCAGAGACCTCACTCTCCCATTGGTCCCCTTCACAATCCCCACACAGGCCAGATTACTGACAATCCCAAAGAATGTGCAGAAATCATTGCTGGATGCTATGCAGGCATTTTTACTGTCGAAGATCAAAATGTTCCCTCTCCATCACCTCTGACACCAGACTTTATAACTACTATGAAATTTACACCAGCAATGCTACAATGCCACATTAAGAATAAACATAACTATGCCTCTCCTGGTTTCGATGGTGTTACATACCTACTTCTCAAACACGGTGGGTACTTTCTTCTAAACTAACTTTCACTATTCTTTCAATTCTGTCTTGACAATGGTGTTACTCCAGAGCAGTGGAAAACTGCCAGTGTTATCCCTCTGTTCAAAAAAGGTGACTGCACATTGCCTGTCAACTATTGCCCCATTAGTCTTACAAGCTGCATCACCAAACTGATGGAATCCTGTGTCAGAGAAACCCTCTGGAACTTCTGGAAGTCTCACAGCTTCATCCAGCTGTCACAATTTGGATTTATTCCTAACTCCAGCTGCTGTAATCAACTCATCGAGTTTCTTGAGGACATTACCCGAATCACTGATGGCGGCTCCTGGGTGGATGTTGTTTACCTGGACTTTGCTAAGGCTTTTAATTCTGTGCCACACAAATGACTTATGGTGAAACTCTCTGCAATGGGTGTAAGAGATGATCTCTATAACTAGTTGAAGTCCTTCATTATCGGCCGAAAAGAAGTTGTCACAGTTCTAGGACAGCACTCTTCCCCCTATGAGATGACATCTGGTGTACCACAGGGATCTGTTCTTGGCCCCCTTTTATTTGTTGCATATGTTAATGACATAGATGCCAACTTAAAGAATTCCGCAGTGCTGAAATATGCAGATGACATCAAGCTGGACAGATCCTGTACACTATAGATCTTTATTGCAATCGGACCTGGATACAATGCAGCAGTGGATCATGGACTGGCAACTCAAGCTGGCTGTAGACAAATGTATCACCATGCCTTTTGGGAGGAAAAATCAGCATCTGTTTACTCCCTCCACAACACTAATCTCAAAAAGTCCTCTTGTGAACGTGACCTGGGCATTATTGTCGACAGCAATTTGCATTGGACAAAACACATTGCTAAAATTGCCAAGATGGCTGAGGGTGTCTTGGCATCACTTACCAAGTCCTTTTTGAGCCACTCTCCAGCTATCTATCTGAGGCTTTATATAGCTATGGTGCAGCCTCACCTGGAATTTGCATCACCGGTCTGGAACCCCTATCTTGACCAGGATATTAATCGTCTGGAAACCTTTCAGTGACGTGCAACCAAGAGAATACCCTCCATCAGGCATTTGCCATATCCTGAACGCCTTATGTCCCTGGGATTGGATACATTGAAACTCCGACGTCTGCCAGCTGACTTGGTAGACACCCATAAAATTATTAACCATCTTACTAACAATAACTCTGAGCACCTTTTCAAACTCCACCTGTCTAACACATGCGGACATGTTTACAAAGTCAGAAAACAGCACAGCTCACATGACTTTCGGAAACATTTTCCCAAAGTCATGGGAGCTGTGCTGTTTACTGCCTTTGTAAACATGTCCACGGGTGTTAGACAGGTGGAGTTTGAAAAGGTGCTCAGAGTTAGTGTTAGTAAGATGGTTAATTGGAAATTTTACTCATGCTTTTTGCTTTCTTTTTCTTTAGCCAAGGGAATTTTTGTCTTGCTTTACATTTCAAAAGTTGGGATTTTGTCCTGGTGGTGTTTTGTTCTATGCTGCATTCAATTTATTTTTGTTTAATTTCTTGCTAGCATTTCAATCTAATTCCTGATATAATTTGACAGCATCAAACATTATTTTTTTATTGAATCTTTCTCATTAAACTCTACTTAAATTTAACTTTCATACTAATTACTCTTTTACTTGTTTCAGTAATTCGATTGTGGCCATGCTGGAGCACTGCCTTTAGTCAAGCAAATTGACCCTAGGACTTATTCTCTGTAAGCTTAGTACTTATTCTATCGGTCTCTTTGTTGAACCACTAAGTTATGGGGACATAAACACACCAGCATCGGTTGTCAAGCGATGTTGGGGGGGACAAAACACACACACACACATACATATATATGACGGGTTTCTTTCAGTTTCTGTCTACCAAATCCACTCACAAGGCTTTGGTTGACCCGAGGCTATAGTAGAAGACACTTGCCCAAGGTGCCATTCAGTGGGACTGAACCCGGAACCATGTGGTTCATAAGCAAGCTAATTTCTATGTACAAACCAGCAAAGTTTTAATTGCGCTTTAAAGAATGAAAATATTCAAGAATAACAGTAATACAAAATGATGGTTTGTGCTGAAGGAGAGAGCAATAGCCTCAGTGTTTGTATATATAACATTTACATATGTATACATACAAGGGGGTGCTGAAAAGTTCCTGTCTTTGGGTAAAAGAAAATACAGGAGGATCAGTTAATTATGATTTTATCCAACATATTCCCCTCTCAGATTCACATGCTCATAACAGTGGTCCTTCAGTTTTTCTAAGCCCTGTAAAAGAACTGGTAATGCTGAGCCTCCAACCAGGTTCTTCAAGATACTCTTAAAGCCAGGAACTTTTCAGCATTTCTTCATCCACAGATGTCTCAAAAGTAAACAGCCACATTCCATTATATATATATATATATATATAAAAGTACAAAGTGAGATAGGGGTTATGAGTGTAACCCACTATGGGATATCAGTTACCCAATATACTGCTAGTGAAGTACCCAAAAGGCAAATACATAAATGCTTATAATTGCAATGCAATTAATTCATTTATTGTATTAGATGGGCGAAGGTAAAATATTTTACCTCAAAATCATAATACAAATAAGAAAATGGAGGAACAGATTCCTTTCAATCATCGACTTACAGATAATACCAATTCATATTATTTATTAACTACTTAAATAGGAACATCCAAATCCAACAGAGTAAAACAGAATAAAACAATATACATCAATAAGTAAGATAATACCATAAAAATATCTGTAAGTCGATGATTGAAAGGAATCTGTTCCTCCATTTTCTTATTTGTATATATATATATACAAACAGTCTTTTCAATTGTGTGAACAAATATATATATATATACATACATACATATATATATATCATCATCATCATTTAATGTTTGTTGTCCATGCTGGCATGAGTTGGATGGTTTGACCAGGGCTGGCAAGCTGGAAGGCTGTACGTGACCCCAGTCTGATTTAGCATGGTTTCTATGGCTTGATGCTCTTCCTAATGCCAACCACTCCGAGAGTGTAATGGGTGCTTTTACATGCCTCCGGTATGGATGCCATTTGCATGACACCAATATCTGCAATCATTATGATTTCACTTGGCTTGATGGGTCTTCTCCTCAAGCACTACATAATGCCAAAGGTCTTGGTCATTTGTCATTACCTCTGTGAGGCCCAACACTTGTAAGGAGCTTTTCACATGCCATCAACATCGGCCACTTTGCCTCCATGAGGCCCAATGCTTGAAAGGTGCTTTTTATGTGCCACCAGCACAGGTACCAATTATGTGACATCAGCATTGGCCAGGACTACAATTTCACTTGGTTTGATGGGTCTTTTCAATTGTGTGAACAAATAGATGTTTGACTGTTACTCTTATGTTTAGAACTCCATGTATGTTATCATAACCTAATCTGCTTGCTGTAATAGTTATTAAGTAACTACTATACTGAGTAGTTATGAGCTGCAGAGTAAATGTAGGAGAAATAAGGATAAACACAAGTTTATATTATAATACCTATGCATAATTTCACCATTATCGTTGTTTGGAGACTTACAACAAATATTTCAAGTGCATTTAAATGTTCAGCCACAATGGATTATTGTAACTTAATGCAATAAAGAATTCTTAGATGATCTGTTATGGTTGAGCATCTAAATGTACTTGGAACTGCTATTGTGATACTCTAAGCAGTGTGTGTGTGTGTGTTTTGTTCCCCCCAACATCGCTTGACAACCGATGCTGGTGTGTTTATGTCCCCATAACTTAGCAGTTCGACAAAGAGACCGATAGAATAAGTACTAAGCTTACAGAGAATAAGTCCTAGGGTCAATTTGCTTGACTAAAGGCAGTGCTCCAGCATGGCCACAATCAAATTACTGAAACAAGTAAAAGAGTAATTAGTATGAAAGTTAAATTTAAGTAGAATTTAATGAGAAAGATTCAATGAAATGTGCATAGGAACTACAATATAAATTTGTGTTTATCCTTATTTCTCATACATAGGGTGTGGCCATATATAGGGGTTGTTCACATGATGACTGTCTCAGGGAAAAATCAAACAGTGTTATTATTTTTTTAGATATAAATTTGGATAAGTTTGTCTTCATGACATGTTCTATCAATCTCACTCACTGAATCCACCTCTGACCTTGATGGCAGCCTCCAGGCAACCTTGGAACCCGCCACGGGCCTTCGTCACTCTCTCCTGTTTTAGGTTCATGAGGACCTGGTAATCCTAACCCACAGCTTGTCCTTTATGTTGCAGCTAGATTTGTTGGTCTCTCATTCCACCATGCCCCTGCACAAAGAAGTCGATGGGGTTGCAATCAGACAAGTTGAGAGATCAAATGTCAGGTATTGTGTGATTGAAGAAATTCTTTGATAGCCAGGCCTGGGTCTTCTGGCTGGTTTTTGCAGGGCGCAGAGTCATGCTGCTGCATGTATGGCCTCCCAGCAGCTACTCTGTTGATCCAGGGCCTTACCACCTCATCCAGAACACAGGTGTAGCAAATGATGTTCAGCCTAGGCCTCTCAGGGAAGAAGTGGAGTGGTATGGTGTCACCTTCACTGCTGACAACACTGTAGACCTTGATTCATCATCATCATCATCATTTAACGTCCGCTTTCCATGCTAGCATGGGTTGGACGAATGACTGAGGTCTGGCGAACCAGATGGCTGCACCAGGCTTCAATCTTGATCTGGCAGAGTTTCTACAGCTGGATGCCCTTCCTAACGCCAACCACTCTGAGAGTGTAGTGGGTGCTTTTACGTGCCACCGACATGGGGCCAGTCAGGCAGTACTGGCAATGACCTTGCTCAAATCATTTACATATGCCACCGGCACAGATGCCAGTAAGGCGATGCTGGTAACGATCATGCTTGAATGGTGTCTTTTACGTGCCACCGGCACAGAGGCTAGATAGTCGCTCTGGCAACGATTGTCACTGGAAATTTTGTCTGCATGATTCTGGGCATGTCCATAGGTAAGATAGTGAGCTACCTGTTGTTATGGGAGAAGGGTAATGCTGTGTGTTTCATACAATTTCATGGACCAAAATTATTGAATGGATCCTTATGATATTTGGAACTTAGATTCAATGCATAAGGGCAGGTATAATGCAGTATGTTTGGTTTGAATTTGAGATGGCTTAAAGGGGGCAGAACCCCCATGAAAATTCATAAATTTTCGATGTTGATGAAATTTTAACCATGGGTAATTGACACACATCAAGAAGTATTCTCAAAGTTACCATTTCTCTTGAGGATTCTAAGACTCCCTAATGGGGATCTTAACACCCATATTTTAGTCATTTTTTATGATCCAAAACTAGGTCAAAAGTATGGAATGGATCTTTATGAAATTTGGAAATTATATTCTATGCATAAGTGCCATAACCCCCATGAAAATTCATATATTTGTGCTGTTGATGAAATTTTAACCATAGATATTAAACACAAATGAACTAATATTTCTAAAATTTCATCTCTTAGAAGTTAGAAAGACCCCTTAATGGGGACTTAACATCCACAATTTAGTCATTTTATCTAAGCAAAGACGAATACAATTAAATAATAATAATAATAATAATGTGTACAGTGCTCAGGTGCACTACAACTCATCTAAAGTGTATATATAATCAGGTGTAGTTTCGACGGATTTCGGGAAGCATGAGGGCCTTAAAGGATGCAGTGTCATGGCAGTCAACAACTGATGCAGGCAGTTTATTCCACGCTTCAGCAACCCTGAGCGTGAAAAAATGTTTCCGAAAGTCATGGGAGCTGTGCTGTTTACTGACTTTGTAGGCATGTCCACGTGTGTTAGACACATGGAGATCAAAAAGGTGTTCAGTGTTGTTGTTGGTGAGGTGGTTGATAACCTTGTGGGTGTTTACCAAGTCCGTCGCTAGACGCCGGAGCTTCAGTGAATCCATGCCCAGGGAAACAAGGCGCTCAGAATATGGTACTCTTGGAAGCTGTAGGGTCACCCAAGCATAAAAGATGAGCATTATTTGTAATTCAATGGTACAACAGTGTGAGAGTTTGCTTTGAGATATACTTAGATTATGATTTCTGCAATGTGGTGCATAAATTGTCAAGTAAATGAGAGGCATCTTTGCCTCCACTGATTCAGTTGCAAAGTGTTGAGTAAAGTTATTTGATTGCAGATCTCCTTTGAGTCTTTTTATTATCACTGGGTCATACAATGTCCCCAGATGGTAACATTGATTTCAAGGCCTTTCCAGATTAGTGACTGGTTATTGAAAGACATTTATAGATTGTAAATTTATTCTGTCCAGTTACCTATCAGTATAGTGTTCATTTACAAACTCCAGAAGTGACACTTTCATTTCCCCTTAGCCCTCACATCACACAGTTGTTAATGTTTGAGTTGGGTCATGCCCTTCGAATTGCTATAGATCTGTAATGCATCTTATGGCTGTGCCTGTCACCTATATGGTGAGGAATCCTACATTGGGGAGTAGTAACGAGTAGGTTAGGGTAGCTGACTGTTTATTCATCTTTTGGTTTCCTGTAGCTTTACTCTCTTTTACAAACCCAGTGAACATACATATATTTCCTATTTCAAAGAAATTCGAACAATACATATATGTATTCTCAACAATTCAACTTCTCTGGTTTACATTAAGACACCCACCCCCAATAGGGGCCTTAACTCCCACAGTTTGGAGCTCCCTGAAATTCCATTTTTCAGGAGCAAAAATCCTTTTAACAGGTTCCATAAGACTGGAATTTTGGAATCTGTGCATAAAGATGAGTAGTATGGGATACATGTGTCATAATTAGAATTTTTTTAGGGTGTGTGAAGACAGAAAGAACCCTCATGTGCAATTTTGATGAAATTCAAATCATAAGTATTCCAGTTCATTACAGAAAATATAACAGAAAAGTCTAATTCTTTAATTGCTTGTAACACGGGCAACGGCAGTTATCTCTGCTAGTATGTATAATTTTATTGGTGATGTAGGTATATATAGCTGTGTTTGTTGGTTGGTGGAGGGGGGTATGTAAGTGTGATGTGTAATGTATGTGTGGGAAATCTGTGTATATGTGGGCGTACAATTTGTGTGAATGGGTATGTGTTGGGGTGGTGGGAGACAGTTTATTTTGTTGAATGTCCATCTTATAGGCTTGTGTGTGTGTACATGGGTGCATTGGTATGGGCTTTGGTCAATCTCTTTTTTCTGGGTCTGAGGGCTTGGTGGAAGGTCGAGGCAGGGGACCCATGATTGCAGTCATGGTGGAGTGCATAGCTACAATACATTGTACTTCCTTTCATGTGGGCTAGGATTAAACACCTCACTCTTGCTATTCAGGTAAACATCTGGGTGTTGGGTACCTTTTAAAATTGCTCTCTTCTCAGACAGGTATAATCTGCACTTCCTGTTGCTATTGACGTATGGTTTGCATCTTTCCAGGATCTTCCATTTTATCTGTACTCCATGGTATGGTTGTGGTGTTATGTCTCTCTGAGATGTTGAAGGAGGACTTGTGGTTTATTAAAATGGGTTCTGAAGGGGCCTTCCTTTGCCTCCACATATTTCCACATGCTTGGTTGTCTATTTGGGTCCTATTGTGTTACTTCTACCTTGTAAACAACGTTAATATATATACGTTTATATATATATATATATATATCACAAACACAGACAAACCACAAACCCCTTCAGGTAGATGGCCCTGCTCGATCTGTAGAAAAGGCGTAGGTAGAAGCTTTATAAGATGTACCCAGTGTAAGCTATGGACACATAAGAGGTGCAGCAATATCAAAGGAAGGCTAACTAGGAAGATAGTTTTTGTATGTGGCAGATGATCAGGAACAGTAAGCACTGAAAATGTGCAGAGAACAACTTCCGCCACATTCCAGGGAGAAAAACTAGAAGTAGTTGATAGCTTCCATTATCTAGGTGACCAAGTCAGTAGCGGGGGTGGGTGTACTGAAAGTGTAACTGCTCGAGTAAGAATAGCCTGGGCAAAGTTCAGAGAGCTCTTACCTCTGCTGGTGACAAAGGGCCTCGTGCTAAGAGTAAAAGGTATACTGTATGATGCATGTGTATGAACAGCCATGAAACATGGGCCGTGACTGCTGAGGACATGCGTAAGCTTGCAAGGAATGAAGCCAGTATGCTCCGCTGGATGTGTAATGTCAGTGTGCATACTTGACAGAGTGTAAGTGCCTTGAGGGCATCCAGCTGTAGAAACTCTGCCAGTTCAGATTGGAGCCTGGTGCAGCCATCTGGCTCACCTGTCCCCAGTCAAACTGTCCACCCAATGCCAGCATGGAAAGCGGATGTTAAATGATGATGATGACGATGATGATAATGATGATATATCTATTATATAAAATCCGTTCTGTCTGTCTCTGTGTGTGTCTTCTAGGATCTCGGGCATCCTCCATCTGATTGTGCTCAAATTTGATATGTAGATACCAATTGTATCAGGGCGTGTATAAGTCTTGAAAAAATTACAAAAATCGATTCCAGGTGAGAATGCGATCGATAAAGCTGCGGAAATGTGCATATTTGTGTGAATAAATGGGACGGCCAGACAAGTTGTTTTGAGAAAATTTGGTTTAAATGTTTGACAACTCAGCACTGTCCATTGGACGTGGGGGCATTTTGCTCATATATATATATGTGTGTATATATATATAATATATATATATATATATTATATATATATATATATATATATATATATATATATGTATATATAGATATATATATGTATGTATGTATAGTTTACTTTTCTATTAAGGTAAGATCTTCTTTCCAGTACATCAACAAAAGTAAAGCCACTAAGTTGGCTTACCACATTTGGTCTCTGAAGACCAACTCCATGCAATATACAATCCCGTGGAAAATCAGAGAAAAATTCATGCCACATGTTAATGAATATAAGAAATGCAACTTATACATTGCTGAAAGAGCGCATATCCTTTTTAGAGTTAAGATTTCCACCGCACTGTTGAATTCTAGATCAGCGATTCTCATCAAATGCAAACATATGGACAAATTTCTTTTGGCAAACTGGAAGACACCACCCTCTCTGGATTAAGCAGCTGTATTGCAGACTTTGGACACCTTTCTGTTGATTCATTCTACAGCAGCTAGTTTTATTATGGCTTTATCATCAAAAGTGATAGACCTGGGAATAATTAATAGTAATTAAGGGGTGACTCAACAGTTCCTGCAACTCCAGAACTGGAACCTCACCATCTGAAGCAACATGTGTATCTCTCTCTCTCTCTATATATATATATATATATGTATATGTGTGTGTGTGTATGCATACATACAATTGGCTTCTCCATTGCTTCCCATAGAGAGCGATCTAATAGTCTGATCAGATGAATTATTCACTCACTGACTATAAGTGTAACCGGTTGAGTATTCCACAGACACTAGTATTGCCTACCCATTTTATTCACAAGGTTTAGGTTGAATTGAAGCTAAAGTAAGACATTTGCCCAAGGTGACACACTGTTGGATTGAATTAGGGATCGGTGCTAGACAACTGATAGCATTATTTCCTCCGTAAAATCAAATTAGAAATAAATACACTTGATTCACATACATAACAATAAATAAAATGCATTTATAAGGTATGGCACCAAAGAAAATATTTATAATAGTTTTCAAGTTCAGTTTATGGCTATACTTTATTTATGACCATCACTACCAGACTTCTGACACTGTTGTTGAAGTGCAGCAGGCAGTATACGCTTTATTATTTCTAATTGCTCCCAGTGTTATATTTGTAATTGCTCTTAATTTAAAAATATATTAGCGGCTTCAACACATTAGTGTTTCCAGTTGTTACTACTCCTATCAAAGTATACCAAATTTTTACTGTTCTTAAAACTTAGCTTCGAACACATGTTGACAATAGAATAAGCCAAAAAATTCACAGTAAACACATAATGAGAGAATTCTTATTATGATATAACAGTTTCTAATATAAGTACACGTCCAACAAATTTTGAACGGAGGAGCATTAATTAATGCCATCGACTTCGGAACTATTTTGACTGGTATTTAGTTAATCGATTTCGGAGGAATTTGAACTCCGAACTTATCGAGCCGGACTAAATGTTCCAGGGCTCTTTTTCGGCGCTCTGGCGATTGTGAAGGTTCGCAAATTATTATATAAGAAAAATAATAAAGCAATATGAAATTACAACTACATATATATATAATTATGGGCTTAAAATGCTAGTGAAATTTTTTAGGAAGGTTTTCGTTTCGACAGTTCTTTAATATCCTTCTTGAGCAGACTCAACAACTGTCACAGAGGGATCTTAGATGTTATTGTTGTGAAGAGAAACTCTGTCCTTATCTCCATAGAGCACATGCTACAAAGCTCGACGGCGCACCTGTGAGTTAGTTACCTCCCTTGTCTCTACCTCTCCACTTACCGTCAACAATGGCTGCTCACCGTCTCTCCTACCCGACTCGCTCTTTTTATCTTCTCATTATCTTTTAATTAACGCTCGTCCCATCTCTGCAGCCCTACCACACAACCAACTCCTGGATGTTTACTTTCTCTACAGGAATGGAAATAATAAGTGAAGAACCCGGACAAAGTCCAGAAAATAGGCGATTCTAACAACATTAGTTTTGAAGAAAACATCAAAAAACGAGGAAGAAGAAACGTTAACGAAACGATGATGAGAAGAATTAGACAGGAACAATGTGGACTGATTATTGATTTAAAACCTGAACTATTCTATTTGATGTCTGTTTGTTGTTGCTGTTATTGTTTGGAGTTTGGTGGAGGCCGTAAAACCTGGTAGGGTGTCACACACTCTTATACAGATCAACACTGAATATAGTGAAAAGACTGAGCAAGGAGAATATTTGTCTAATCTATTGTTTTCATTGCAAACTGTATTGATATCTATCAAAAGATTCTTTATTTATAAGTCTGCAGAAGTGGAACATCCAAACACAACAGAGCAAAGAAGTTAAAAACAGTAACTCTTCTTTAATTGTCCAACACCGCCACCACGACGCCATATTGTGTATGTGAAAGCCAGAAGTGAGAGTGTGTGTGTGTGAGTGCTTCGGTGTATGCGTGTGTGTGTGTGAACATGGCTGTGAGTCTATAAATGTGACTGTGTGTGAGCGTATATGTGTGTGTGTGTTTGTTTATGAAACGAAGAGGATGTGAACGAAAACAAACACATCGCCACTTATTACTTCTTCATTAACAACAAACACAATAGAAAAAAAACAAAACAAACAAAAACTGTCGCTACAGACCTCAGGTAATGTTTTCTCATTTCTCAATAATTGTTGTCTTTTTCTCCTGACACTCTGTTTTGCTTCTATCCACCGACATTATTTGATCTTCTGTTTAAAAGAAAACGCTACAAACGGACCAATGTAGTTTAATCGCACTAGGAATATTACAATCGACCACTACGACCTCCAGAATCGAAACACTGATTATCTTCTCCGTTTCCACATACCAAATCCATATACACACGCACACGTATATATATTATATATAAACATCTAAAATACTCAACAGTGCAATCCCCCCTCCTCCTTCCCATCGTTCTCAGTTGAATTGATATTTACAAGTATGTAACATACGTCCTATCAAAGACTTATGCCGGGATACCCTGATCTCTCTTTTCAAATAACAATTTCCTCTCATTTTTGGAGACATTTTATCTGTATCATCCTCGTTTTTTATTCTCTACCAACGTGTTTTATAGTTTATTATATCTCCTAAAGTTGTGAGGAGAGATTAATGTTTATATGTCAGTTCCGTTCTTATTCCATTCGGATATAACGTGTCTTGAAATCGATCTCACTTAATCACGGACTAAGTAAAATTCACCTATCACTGTCACCACCATCACCACTAGAAGTTGTAGTAGCAGCATTAAATAAATAAATAAACGTCCCGAAATAAGAAACTGACTAAATATAATTAAGAACTGATTAAGTTGCTTCAGCTGACCTTAAACCGGAAGTAAGACCACAGTCGGAGATGATGGTTTTATAGTTTCTCACTCGGACACGGAATATCAGCAGTAAATTTACTATTGTTAACGTCCCCGGCCGATCAAAGTTATACTAAAGGATTAGGCATTTCTACATTTTTGATATAACCATAACAGGATTGAACCTGCAACCTCCAGCGACATTGACATCGGGTTTGTTTTGAATCCCGTTTGTGTTGTAATCAATTCCTACTTTCCTGTTTTCTCTTATCTACCTCCAGCTTACACTTATTTTTAAAGATAACTATGGAAACACACCAGGACGAAAATATCATTGATAAAGAGTTTAGTAAAATAGTTTGTACTCTTTAAATCCTTTACTTTTTAAATCGTTGCTCAGGAGATTGCTTTAAGGAAGATTCTCTGAACGAAATTCTTGTCTGAACTCTTAACAAACGTTGAATAAATATCACACATGTTTTTATCAAACTTTCATACTTCCAAGTAACAGAAATTTGGCTAGAATTATTCTGAAGCTTCCTTATTTTTCATTTCTGATTCTGATTTATTTTAATCGAAAAACAAAGCAGAAACATTAAAACTCTCTACCGCTCTCCAAACAAAAATTGAACTCCAGCCAATCAGTTGTATATATTGATGACAAGTTTTAAACTGTCAAAAATCAGTGAAGTGCCAAGTACAACAATACTTTCAACAGAATTTTTTCAAAAGCTCAGTGAGTGAAAATTGTCTTTATGCCATTAACGAAGAACCAGTTTTTGGGCAGTGTCAGCAGTTGCGTTTGTGTTTTAAATGACAATTTTGGGGACCAATTTGATGGAATTACCATAGCAGGAATACTAAAAGATGGTTGTTCAAGATGTAGTGGCATGTAGCAGAAGCGATGTATTGAATCGCATGATGAACGGCGAAATTCCAAGTGTTCCTATTATAACATTGGCAGGAGTAACTAGTCTTACAGACTTACTGCCTGAGCTTCCCCTGCCAACACCTCTCTCCCCAGCTATGCACAATAAAAGTCTCCTCTTTAATCCGAAAATTGCTGATGACGCTCGAAAAATACTTGAGACTCACGATGAAACACTAGCTCAGCAGCTTGCTCATGCTCTGAAACAAACTTCTACAGATCACATTGAATTAAAGGACAGTTTAGCGAGTGATGCCATAGAAGGAGATATCCCTGATCTGTTAAAAATGGTTCTTCGACAGAACCCCAGTGTTTTTCATACTAAAACTAACAATGCTACCACCACTACTGCTGGTGTCGGTGGTAACATTACTACAACTACTTCCACTGCCAGTAGTAGTAGTAGTAGTAGTAGCAGTAGTAGTAGTAGTGGCAGTGGATTTGATGTTCGAGGTTTTGACAGTCGAACAGCCCATCAGAACCTATCGCAGCAGCAGTCTGCAAACTTCATTCAAACCAGGCAGCAACAGCAGCAGCAGCACTTACTTCACCCACAACCCCCTCATGAACTTATTCAAAGCCAGCAAACACCTCTTCCACAATACCATTCGGGTCATTTTACCATGCCATATCATCTAAATCAGAATAACGTTTCTCCCAGGCTGCAACAAATGCAGTCAGATTCATCACCACGATACCCAACAAACTCTCAATATTCATCTCATGCTAATTTTCTTTCACCAAATTTGTATCAACAGCAGCAGCAACAACAACAGTTTCAACATTTTGCTCAAAATCAAAGATTTGATCAGAATACTGTGTCACCCCCTCTGGCTGCAGTGGCTGAACACATCAATTTAGATGTATTATCTCCACCTGAATCTGCAGGGTCTGCTTACTCCTGTAAGAGGCGAACCAGTAGTGCCAAATCTACCTTAGGACCGAAGTGCAGTGACTCTTTCGAGAGCAAGCCTTCCCCTGAGTGTATGAACATTTGTCCGGACATGTCTGGTCGCAGGAAGAGTGGATCAGATAACATGTCCCTGCACCAGTTGCAGTTTGGTCTACAGGGAGATTCTGCCTCTTGTAGTGGAGATTTTCACCAGAGTAGCAGATTACCTGCATCATTCACAGCCACTGCTAGTTCTTCCTGTGTAGAGGCAGATATGGAGCTGTGTAAACGACGAACACGCAACATGTCTTCGGAGAAAACAGATAAAGCAAAGCAGTGTCCCCCCTACCCTATGGTTCTACAGGAGGATTATCTGCTGCAGCAGCAACAACAACAAAGGCAAATCAAACCAGAAGATGTCGAAGAGATATCTTTTAGTAAGCAAGTTGACCTTTTAGTTGCTAAAAATTCTAAGCCTATTGTGGTGTTAGAACTTTTAGATGCCAAAACACTTCAGTCTGTTGTCTCTGGAGGAAGAATTAGGACAGATTGTGACACTATGAAAAAAATAAAAAGTACAAAAAGATTGTACTCAAGTGACGAAGAGGAGGAAATGGACGAATCAGCTCGGAAAAAACGTCGGAAGCGACACAAACGTATGAATCAGAGGGCATTAAGTTCCGAGGAGTTATTTGATAGTCCAACATTTAGAAAATTTGCTCAGTCAGTGGAGTACGTATTTGATAGTGCGGAGGAGATTGATTTTGGTTCTCTTGATCCAAACGATGATGACACAGAATGTCCACCAGAATCCCTTATTGCAAGACAGGTTCTTGCCGAAATTTGTGGAGAGGCAGCAAAATTGAAAGCCCAGAAAGTAACGAATCAAATTCCCTCCGATAAACTTGTAAAGTTACTTACAATACTTCAGTGGAACGTACGAGATGGTGTGAAGTTGGCACCAAATATAAGACCTGAAGAAGACGAAGATGAAGATGACGAAGAGTCTGTAATGTGGAGAGAAATGATGATGGAGCGAGTGATGAGGAGTATGGATGCATCTCTAGCAGCTCTTTACATAATCACTGCTCCAGAAATGCCAAAGCAGGTATATTTAGATGATGTTATTGAAAGAATCATTCTATTTGGTAAGTGGCAGCTTCAGAATACAATTTACCCAGAGTTTGATCCTGTATATAAAATAGATCCTCATGCAAAAGGAGGTTACCAAGGTAACCTGAAATCCAAACGAGCTCGTACCCACTCAGTAAAGCACAAAGCTACAATAACTTTATATAATAAACTTTGTGAGCTCATCAAGGCTCTGAGTGAGTTGTTGCACATTCAAGAACTGACAGACACAGTCATTTTGCAAGTGTCTACATTAAGTGTGTCCCCCTTTTTTGTTGAGAACATTAGTGAAATGCAGTTAAATTCAATGAAGTTGGTAACAAATATTTTTTGTAAGTATGATAAACACAGACAACTTATTTTGGAAGATATTTTTGCCTCTTTAGCTCGACTACCATCCACTAAGCGGAACCTCCGCAACTATCGCCTAAATGCTGACGAGTCCATACAAATGGTGACAGCACTTGCCTTGCAGTTGATCCAGTGTGTCATTAAATTGCCTTCACCAAAATCTGTTGAGTCTGAAATTTGTATTGATGAGAAACCTGTAGCAGATAAAAAAGCATTGGAGAAGAAAAAAAGGGAAGCAGATGATGATGTCATTATTGTAACATCATACGAGACAGCCATGAGAACTGGTTATAACTTCCTCTCTGTCTTTCTTAAGAAATGTACTGCCAAAAGTGAAGATGACTATCGGCCCCTTTTTGAAAACTTTGTTCAGGATTTACTATCTACAGTGAACAAGCCAGAATGGCCAGCTTCAGAATTGTTGCTTAGTCTTCTTGGGAGAATTCTTGTACAGCAGTTCAGCAATAAATCTACAGATATGTCTTTGAGGGTTGCTTCATTAGAATATTTAGGCATAGTTGCTGCTCGTCTTCGCAGTGACGCCGTCACTAGTCAGACGAACCCAGAAATGATCGAGGAAATTATTTCAAAAATAGACAATGAAGTAACTGAAGAGAACGACTTTAAGAAAGAAGGCAATACGGAAAGTCTTGATGAAATAAAGCAAACTCAAAGTTTACAAAAGGCCATGTTGTATTATTTGGCTGAGAATGGACAAAGTGATCCAGCATTATTGTTTGCGAGACAGTTTTATATTGCCCAGTGGTATCGGGATCTCACTGTTGAAGCAGAAAAATTACAAAAGAAAGTTTCACAACTAAAAGAAGAAGATGAAGATGAAAGGGCTGAAGAAGTGAACCAAACCTTAGAGATTGCAGAGAAAGGGAAAACCTTTTTAATGACAATCATTGAAGTCCCCAACAAGCCAGCAAATAACATGAGACAGTTACAGTGTAGATTAGATGCTGAAGATTCATGCCTTGTAGCACGCTACCTCAGCTCTAAGAGACCGTTTGCTCAGAGTTTTGACATATACCTAACTCAAATTTTGCGTGTGCTCAGTGAAACAGCTGTGGCAGTACGAACAAAGGCTATGAAATGTTTAACAGCTGTTGTAGAAGCTGACCCTGGAATTTTGGCGCGTGATGATATGCAGCGTGGAGTGCATGGGAGATTTCTAGATCAATCGACATCTGTCCGAGAAGCGGCAGTAGAACTTGTTGGAAAGTTCATACTGATTAAACCTGAATTGATCCCTAAATATTACGACATGTTATGTGATCGAATTCTCGATACAGGTATCAGTGTAAGAAAAAGAGTGATAAAGATTTTCAAAGACATTTGCCTCGGACAACCTGATTTTAACAAAATACCTGAGATGTGTGTGAAAATGATCCGCAGAGTAAACGATGAAGAAGGCATAAAAAAACTAGTCAACGAGGTTTTCCAAATGATGTGGTTTTGTCCTTTACGAGAGAAAGACTCTTCCAGACTTTTGAGACGTGTTGTGAATATTACAGAAGTTGTTGCTGCCTGTAAAGATAGTGGTTTGGAGTTCTTTGAACATTTACTGGAAAATTTGTTAAAAAAAGATGATGACGGTCACTATAATAAGAGTGCTTTGTTGGCTTCTCAGCAAATTGTTAACTGCCTTGTTGAAAATGTCATGAGCTTAGAAGAAAAGTCAGTGGATGGTGATAATACTTCTCATCCTCAGCGTTTGATAGCATGTTTGACCACACTACATCTCTTCAGCAAGATTAAACCTGATCTCATGGTTCAACATGCAATAACACTTCAGCCATATTTAAATATCAGATGTAACACACAAGGTGACGTTATGGTGCTGCATTTTGTTGCACGTATTCTTGAGATGGTGGTGCCTCTTATGGACCATCCGAGTGAAACGTTTTTGGCACAACTCGAGGAAGACATGATGAAGTTGATTCTAAAACATGGAATGATGGTTTTACAGAGCTGTGTCAGCTGCCTTGGTGCCGTTGTTAATAATGTCAGTCATAATTATCGACTTGTTAAAGATTGTTTCCAGAAATTCTTTGGAGTTCTTTCCAAGTTGATGGCTGACCACAAAGAAAATTCTAACAATCCAACCCTTCAAAAGAGAAGACCTACATTGCTGCGGTCACTTTTCACTGTTGGCCTTTTGTGCCGTCATTTTGATTTTGATTCCAAGGAGATGGGAGAGACAAAAGCAAAAGTTCCGATAAAGGACCGAGTATTTGATGTTCTGTACTATTTTATTGAGCACGAAGACGAGGAAGTGCGTGTAAAAGCTTTGACTGGGCTTGGCTTCATGTGTGTCCGTCATTATGAATATATGCTTGGAAAAACACTGAAAGGACTCTATTATTATCTCTTTACAAACAGTGAAGCATCTATAAAGCTGAAGATCCAAGCATTGCGAAATCTGCACAGCTATCTGGTCGAAGAAGAAACCAAGATGATCATAGCTGATGCTGAATGGAGAAAACAATGTAAAGCAGAAGATCTACGAGACATGGGAGATTTACAGTCAGGAATGGCGAGCACCATCATACAGGTGTACCTGAAACAAGTGCTTGAATCTTTCATTTGTGCCAATTTCCAGGTACGACAGTCTGCTCTTGATATTATTCAGCTTGTTCTTCGCCAGGGTCTCATTCACCCTGTACAGTGTGTTCCCTATTTAATAACAATGGGAACAGAAATAGATCCAAGCGTGAGGGTGAGATCAGATCAACAACTTCAAGATATTGATAAGAAGTATCCTGGGTTCATTCATATGAAGGCTCTACAAGGTGTAAAGATGTCATATAAATTCCAAAGTATCATTCAAGATCCTTCAGAGCCAGTTCGAGGCCTTAGGACCCAGGATGCTGTCCATCTTAGTTTAAATGCATTCCTTTATACAGTTCTTCGAGCTAATCGAACCTATCGAAGAGCTTTACTCACTTCCCTTCTGAATCTGTTTGATGATTCGGCACGTGCATCACTTGAAGAACTCTTGTATATAGCTGATAACCTTGCCTTTTTCGCTTACCAATCTCAAGACGAACCATTATTTATCATTCATCAAATAGACATCATTGTCTCAGTGTCTGGCTCTAACCTGCTACAGTCTTTCAAAGAATGCCTTCTTCCAAGGAAGGATATTGATAGAAAGAAAGGGGAAACATTTGATGATGAAGATGATGAAGAAATTGAAAGCATCATGGAAAGATTACCTGAGAACGTGATGCCGCTGCAGGAGATTTGCCGCATCTCTCAAGGATGTGTCCTGCTTCTTGTCCTGAAACAGCATCTCAAAGAGTTATATGGTTTCACCGACACGAAAGTCCATCGTTATTCACCGGCAGAAGCAGCTAAAGTTTATGATAAGCCCTTGGCAAGGAAATATGCTATAGATTTTCAACCAAGCTCAACTATTGAGTTACTAAAGAAAAAGCCATCAGATGTTATTAGTGATGAAGAGAAACGAAAATTGGTTGAAGAATTCATTGATTTCAAACATTTAATGTTGAGTATTGACCCTCCAGATGATGATGACTCTGACGACAATGTCAAAACCAGTCCACATACAAAGAGCTCGGTACCTGAAGGAGCTGAGAATCATGTCGAGTCTAAAGACGCCACTGAAATGCAAGTCTCTGATAAAGTTTCAGATGGCTCTGATGGGATCAAACCTCGAAGCCAGCAACAACCATCATTTCATCACACTCCTCGTAATCAGCATTACGCTTCTTTACTTGAAAAGAAAAAGAAAATCAAACCGTCTCCCAAGTTAACTCCAAAACCTCCTGTTAAGAAGAAGGTGCGCAAGAAACGTCGTCGTCTGAGTGACAGTGAAGATGACGGCGATAGCGATGAAGACCCTGACTTCATTGCTTGATTCATTGTTGTTCATTACTAGAATGCAAATCACTGAAATAGTTGAGATGAAGAGCAGCAGCAAAAGTGGTTTGGGTTAGGGTTAAGAGTTGGAATTGTCTGTCGGGAGGGAAATGGGGATTGGGGTATACATTCTGGGCTGGTTAATTTTCTTTCATTGGAGGCTAAAACACCATGAAACATTGTAAAATGATCACTGTTATATGCAGAATTACAAAATGGTTATATATATATATATATATATATATATATACATACACATAAAAGGATAACAAACTGATTGAAAATATGGTAAAACAAATTATTTTTGTGCTAAAATTTTGAAAACAAAAATAAAAATTTTACTGAAATTTATTTCCTATCATTGGAGATGAAATAACAATAAAAAAAAGCAAAAAAAAAACAAAACAAACTAAAAAATAGCCATCCACATTTAACGGCGTCAAATAAAATATAACTATCAATTGACTTTTCATGCCATGTTGACTGGGGTTTATTTTTCATCAAAATTCATGGTTATTGAACCCAAAAACACAACACTCATTGGAGTTTTCATTAACTCCATATAACACCTCCATCGCTAATAATAATAATAATAATAAATAAAAATAATAATAATATTATTATTATATTAATAAAAGACAAGACAAAACATTAACACTGTAATAAGCATTTTGCTAATAATTAAAAATAAATTTTATTATCATTTGCAGGGTTGTTTTAAACATTTGTATTTCATACATAAATACACACACACATATATATGCACAAACTTTCAATGAACAAAATATAATTTTCCATATATCTTGACTAGAAAACTTAAACAAAAAACCTGCAAGACACTAAACTGTCCCTTACCCCCAAACATGTCCTAAAT
>NC_042997.1:125808322-125875822 GCF_006345805.1 Octopus sinensis | reverse complement strand
TTTTTTTGATAACTTTTATTTCTGTTGATGTGTACATCATCACCTTTTCTATGTCTGCCCCTCAGTGCTTGCATGGATTGGATGAAACTTGTATCTGTTTCGCATGCTACAATGAGTTGGGCGAGATGTTTGAGGGAGGATTTTTACATATAGATGCTCATACTGTAGCCAACCTTTACTTGTTTTCAAACAACTCTTTTACTTGTTTCAGTCATTTGACTCTAGCCATGCCAGAGCACCACCTTTACTCAAGCAAATCGACCCCAGGACTTATTCTTTGTAAGCCTAGTACTTATTCTATCGGTCTGTTTTTCCGAACCGCTAAGTTACGGTTACGTAAACACACCAGCATTGGTTGTCAAGTGATGTTGGGGGGAACAAACACAAACATATATACGACAGGCTTCTTTCAGTTTCTGTCAACCAAATCCACTCAAGGCTTTGGTTGGCCCAAGGTTATAGTAGAAGACACTTAGCCAAGGTGCCACGCAGTGGGACTGAACCTAGAACCATGTGGTTGGTAAGCAAGCTACTTACCACACAGTCACTCCTGCGTCTATAGGTAATAATTTCCCCATGATAAGTCATGTTTCCACAGAAATAAGAAAAGAGATGACAAAGGAAAAAATGATTAACTTCATTTGCTTATAGCTGTTTCCCCGCTACTAAATCCACTCACAAGGTTTTGGTAGAAGGTACTTGCCAAAGGTACCATGCAGTGGTACTGGACCTGAAACCATGTTGCCGGGAAGCAGATTTCTTACTACACAGCCATACCTGCCTGTGTTTATACATCACCATCATCATTATCATTTTACCATCAACCTAGCTTGCATGGGTCTGGCAAAATGTTTTTGAAGCAGGTTTTCTACAGCTGAATGCTCTTCCTGTTGCTAAAACCCTTGCCTGTTTCCAACAAAGCTAATACTTTTCCCAGTCCAGAAATGTTTTTATGGAGTATTGGAAATATAGTACACTGCTTCTATGATGATGATATTTGTTTATAATTAGAGAATGATGTCAAGCTAAGGACACACACCTAAATATGATGGACTTCTGTTCAGTTTATTCAACCAAGGGATTGGTTGGCCCAGAGGGGTGATGTTTGTTTATAATTGGAGCATGATGTCAAGCTAAGGACACACAGTTATGAGGAATAAACAATCTTCCAAACTGCAACAGCCAAAAGTTAAGGGTCACTTAGAAAAACAATGAAAAATGGAACAAGAACAGAAAAGAAACCCTTATTATTAATATTTTATGAAGATCCCTTTACTATCAATGGCCTCCTGACATCTGTTACCACCACAGGACTGAATTAATTTCTTGCAAAATGATGGAGTAATATTGTTCCATTCATTTTTCAGTAATTCCCAGAGTTCATCTTGGTTCTTTGCATCTCTCCTTCGTACCCCATCTCCAATAATCTTCCAAACATTTTCTATAGGGTTGAGATGGGACTTTGAGGTGGCCAGTCCATGAGATCAACCCCTTTACTCAAAAAATCTTTGACCCTCTTTGCAGTGTGAAAGGGAGCATTGTCCTGCATGAAGACAGGAGGTTGAACTGATGAGGATTGGAGATGTGGAAAGGCATGCTATCTAAGAATCTGTAAATTTCAGCATTGACAGTCCCTTGTAGGCGAATAAGTGGAATAGGACCAGCAGCAGAGATCACTCCCCATACAATTACGCTGCCTCCTTATTTCACTGTCTTCTTCACACATACTCTTTTACTTGTTTCAGTCATTTGACTGTGGCCATGCTGGAGCACCGCTTTTAGTCAAGCAAATTGACCCTAGAACTTATTCTTTGTAAGCCTAGTACTTATTTTATCGGTCTCTTTTGCTGAACCACTAAGATACGTGGACATAAACGCACCAGCATTGGTTGTCAAGTGATGTTGGGGGGACAAACACAGACACACAAACATATACACACACATACATATATATGACGGTCTTCTTTCAGTTCCTTCTACCAAATCCACTCACAAGGCTTTGATTGGCCTGAGGCTATTGTAGAAGACACTTGCCCAAGTTGCCACACAGTGGGACTGAACCCAGAACCATGTGGTTCGTAAGCAAGCTACTTACCACACAGCCACTCCTTCGAGATAACCTTTCGCCACTTCTTCATCGGATGTACATCCCGCCATCGGAACTAATCATTAAAATGAACCTGCGACCACTGTTCTTCTGTCCAAATGATATGTTCCTGAGCTAAACAAAGACAGGCTCTTTGATTCTTCTTGGAGATCAGAGGTTTCTTTGTTGGTGCCTGAGCAAGCAACCCAGAACTTTGTAACCTCCGAGGAACTGTTCTGCGTGATATATCATGGGATATCTCAGCTGCACTCTTAAACCTATCCTTCAGTGACATTCTAACCATAATACGATCCTGTCATGGTGATGTTTTATGAGGTCTACCAGTTTTGGTTTTAACATCTGTTGATCTTGGTGACTTAAAACCAGCTACAGTTCATTGCACAACACTTCAAGACCGTCCTACAGTAGTTGCGATCACAGAATTTGACTTGCCTTCTTGGTGAAGGCACACAATCCTTTGTTTTTCATCACAGGACACTGGTTATCTCTCAAAAGCTGCCATGTTGACAGTTGAATGTTCCAATATGGTAAGATCATAAGAAGTAACTATTAGCCTTCTAAACAACAAATACCTTAGTTAGTAGTTCATTTTTTTCTAAGTGACCCTTAACATTTGGCTGCTGCAATTTGGAAAATTTTTTGTTTATTCCTTCATAAATTATGTAATATTTATTCCATTCACTTGAAATTTTCACAAAAGATAGATATTAAATATATGTGTAAAATATCTAGTCTTCACGTGTTACTAATCTTCTATAATAACTATTTCCATACACTTGTTCTTACTGAGTCCTATATTATGGCTGCTACTGTATGTGTGTGTGTGTGTATAAATACATAAGTGCAGGCATCGGTTTGTGGTTAAGCAATTTGCTTCTCAAGCACATGGTTCCAGGTTCAATCACATTGTGTGACAACTAGGGCAAGTGTCTTGACCAAGGTAAATCATTGACCCTTTTGATACCAACCTGGCCGAAACTGCCTCTTTAGTACGAATGTCTTGTTTTCATAAGTATCAAATTAAAATCTTCCACCAAACCTTAGTTACAATTTATGTTCCTAACACTAGCTTAATGATAACTAAGTTGTTTTACTAAATTCTTTGTTATATTTAAAATTAATTGAAAGAAACACAGAGCATCTCAAAATAAATACAGTAACGAAAGCGTTAAGAACACTGTGTACTCAGACAAATTTATACTTTGCTCTTGTGACTCTGCTGGTGACTAATGAATCCAGCCCTTGATAAACATACATGTCTGCAGATATTGCAGACTAAGCCTCCCCCATTTACTACACTGGTGGTGTGTTTTTGAGCAGCTCACATAAATTCTGCATATATACATATGCGTATATTTATGTGTTTTTGTGTCCCTTCATCTTGACATTGCATCAGCTCAGTGGGAAGTGAGACAAGAATTCAGAACACGGAGTACATTGAAACCTATAAAATCATCAGACATCAGAGAATATGACGAAGACAATTAACTAAAAGCTCTCAAAGAGAATAGAGGCTTGACATGCATAAAAGGAAAACAATGTTTGGGAAAAGATAGCATCAGCGCCCTGTCAGAAGAAGATGGTATGATCCTCAGTGACCTTAACGGGCTTATGAAATGATGTCCAGTCATAGGTAAATGTTAACTTGCTTAGAAACAAGGACATCCAGTTGTAGAAACCAATTCCATCTGATTTATACAAGCATTGAAAAATGGATATTAAAACAATGATGGTATACTCTTTTACTTGTTTCAGTCCTTTGACTACAGCATTGCTGGAGCACCGCCTTTAGTCAAGCAAATCGACCCCAGAGATTATTCTTTGTAAGCTTAGTACTTATTCTATTGGTCTTTTATGTCAAACCGCTAAGTTACGGGGACGTAAACACACCAGCATCAGTTGTCAATCGATGTTGGGGGAGACAAACACGGACACACACACACACATACATACATATATATATATATGACGGGCTTCTTTCAGTTTCCGTCTACCAAATCCACTCACAAGGCTTTGGTCGACCCATGGCAGTGGGACTGAACCCGGAGTCATGTGTTTAGTAAGCAAACTACTTACCATACAGCCACTCCTGCACATATATATATTTGCGTCTTTAATTGTAAAATCGGTGATCCAATCGGTAGTTACTTGGATATTCATGCATTTGTGTTATCATTGAGCTTTATTGATGAAATCTAAACATCCACACAAATGTATGTAATTTGTGACTACCTGAAGCTACAGTCTACAACATTGATTTTGCACAATAATCAACCTCTACTATGCATATTTAGTACTATTTATTCTCATTTGCATTTCTAAACATCAAGTTAGCAAGTGCATTTGTGAGCATATACCATTATCATCATCATCAACATCATTTTAAAATCCACTTTTCTGTGTTTGCATGATTCAGGCAAATTTTGTTGAAGCAGATTTTTCTATTACCAGTTAGTCTTCCTGTTGTCAACCTTTTTTCTGTTACCCTAGCAAGGTTATATTAAACAACACACTGTTCACTAGTCAAACATGTATTTGTAGGAGGTTATAAAAAACGACACTATTGATATAGACAAAGACTGGTTTTAATCAGTGCTCAAACATCAAGAATAGGAAGATACAAGTATTTCATGTGGTTAAGAAAGCTTACTTTGCAGTTATGTTTCTGAGTTTGGTTCCATTGTGTAGTACCTTCAGTGCTTTTTACTATAGCCCCAGGTCAACCGATTCCTTGTGAATGAAAGTGGTAGTAGATGGAAACCGCTGGAACACATTTGTATATGTGTGATTACATGAGGCTGTAGTAGAAGACACTTGCCCGAAGTGCCACGCAGTGGGACTGAACCCGGAACCATGTAGTTGGTAAGCAAGCTACATACCACACAGTCACTCCTGCTTATCTCTGATCAAGCTGACCAATGATGATGTTGACATTCTTTGTTGATAGATATTGTTACCAGTCTCTTGCTTACTTCAAGACTTTTGAAACAAAATTTCCCTTATAGGCGTAGGAGTGGGTGTGTGGTAAGTAGCTTGCTTACTAACCACATGGTTATGGGTTCAGTCCTACTACGTGGCACCTTGGGCAAGTGTCTTTTACTATAGTCTCGGGCTGACCAAAGCCTTGTGAGTGGATTAGGTAGACGGAAACTGAAAGAAGCCCATCGTATATATGTGTGTGTGTGTGTGTATATATATATATATATATATATATATGTATGTTTGCGTGTCTGTGTTTGTCCCCCCAGCATTGCCTGACAACTGATGCTGGTGTGTTTACGTCCCTGTAACTTAGCGGTTCGGCAAAAGAGACCGATAGAATAAGTCCTGGGGTTGATTTGCCCGACTAAAGGCGGTGCTCCAGCATGGCCACAGTCAAATGACTGAAACAAGTAAAAGAGCTGTTTGAAAACAGGTAAAGGTTGGCTACAGTATGAGTATCTATATGTAAAATCTTCCCTCAGACACCTCGCCCAACTCATTTTAGCATGCAAAACAGATACAAAGAATGAATATATACATATATTAAGGTGCTACATAGAAACTACTGGTGCTGGCACCGCATAAAACACACTGGTGATGGCATCATGTAAAAAAACAAGCAGTGCACTCTGTAAAGTGGTTACTGTTAGGAAGGGCATCCAACTGTTGAAACCATACCAAAAACAGACTCTGGATCCTGGTCTTGTCAGCGCCTCTCAAGCCATTCAACCCATGTGAGCATGGAAAATGGGAGTTAAATGATGATGGCTTTTTACAGTTTCTGTCTACCAATTCAATCACAAGGCATTGGTTTGTCTGTCATCAGCCTATTGACTCACAGCTTGCTATAATATAAGACACACCAGCTGACAATGCCATGCAGTAGGTATGAACCTTGAACCATATGCTTCTGAAACAAACTTCTTAACCCAGCCATGCCTACTCCTGTACATCCATTCATCCATCAACCAACCAATCAATCATTGAACATCTATTTTCTGTTGGCATAGGTTTTATATTTTTGTTTGTATGTTTGCGCCCTTTTGTTTTTTGGTTTTCATTTTAATACAGGTTTGATGGGTTTACAAATGCAAACACAATTGTAAGTAGAGTTATTTGTAGCTGTCCTGTTACAGCTACATGATTTGTTTTAATTTCGACCCATCAGCATGAAAGACAATAATGAAACCTGTTTATTAAGATGCTAATGTAGGTATCAGTATGGATCAAGGTAAGTAGAGTGGTGTGTTCAAGTCACAGATGCACCTTTCAAAATTTCTAAACTAGTAGTTGGAGTGGCTGTGTGGTAAGTAGCTTGCTTACGAACTACATGGTTACGGGTTCAGTCCCACTGTGTGGCACCCTAGGCAAGTGTCTTCTGCTATAGCCTCAGGCCAACCAAAGCCTTGTGAGTGGATTTGGTAGACAGAAACTGAAAGAAGCCCGTCGTATGTATATATATATATGTATGTTTGTGTGTCTGTTTGTAAAAGAGTATATTGGAGAGAAGGCAAGAAAGCTATGCAGATCTAGCTCCCATCTTTGGAATTAAAAGCTTTGTCAACCACCAAACTGGATGGCATTGCTTAATACCAAAGATCCCAAGTTCTTCATCTCGGACAAGGACCCAGTACTGTCAGAACTTGAGTTTCAGGGGACCATAACTGTTAAATATCCTGCCAAAGAACCTCAAAGATTTGTGAGGTGCAAATGTGGGGAGCTTCAAAAAATTACTTGGACAAATTTCTGTCTGAAATCCCAGATGAGCCCACATCATGGAAGAAGGCACAAAGAAGAGCAGTTTCATCCAGATTGCTTCTTCACCAAAAACTGTTGAAAGGAGACCCCCAAAACATTGAAAGATGGTGCTCCAGCATGGCCCCAGCCTTTGGCTGAAACCAGTAAAGATAAAAGATATCCAAAGGACCAGATGTAACGCACATTCCCCCAAACCACTGCCATACAACATCATTCATGGGTGCTGAACACTTTCTTTGTCAATAATCAGGCAGTAATGTCAACTTTCTAGAACTGGCATTTTTATCTTAGGTCAGACTACTCTCATGCCTTTTATACCTCACTAGCCTCGGCCTTGACCGACCAACTGGAGAAATTTTCTAAAATCTTTCAGAAGACAAATTATGTAAGCTTGTGGCGATAACTACTGAGAACATCTGTAAATATTACCTCTTTACTTTCAGGTATGATAATGATGTGTGTCTCTCTCTCTCTCTCTCACACACACACTCACATAGTGGAGTCTGGTGTAGCTTTCTGCCTTGCCAGCTCCGCTCCTGCCAAACCACACAAGCATAGTTACTGAACATTAAATGATCACACATACACACTAACAGAAGTATTGGTGTTGTCCAGATATTGTGTCTAAGTAACTGGGGACAAAAGAATGTAGTTTGAGGTGGAATATATGTGGCATGTCTCACTGACACACAGCTGTCTCAATTATGCATGCATGTAAACACAAATGATAATAATGTTTGAGGAAAATTTGGTTACTATTTCTAGTATTTTGAGATACCACTGGGCGGCTTCCTCTTCCCCATTAGATGAGACGGTAGGCTGCAATTTAAGTGAGAATTGGCTGCTATTTCCATCAGGTGTAGCTGTAATTTAGATGCCTCTTTCATGGACTCATCCTTATATAAACTAATATGAGGGCAGTTAGGCACTATGTCTGTCAATCAAGATATGTACAGGCTTTTTTTGCTGGTTCATGCATGTATGCATACATGAGATTAAGGTGAGATTTTAGCCTAATCTGAAGATTAATCAGACTAATACAATCAGTACATGGAATAAAGAGTGATTATTTTTTCATTTCTTTTTATGGTTTTTTATAGGCGCAGGAGTAGCTGTGTGGCAAGTAGCTTGCTTGCCAACCACATGGTTCCAGGTTCAGTCCCACTGCGTGGTACCTTGGGCAAGTGTCTTCTACTATAGCCTCGGGCTGACCAAAGCCTTGTGAGTGGATTTGGTAGACGGAAACTGAAAGAAGCCCGTCGTATATATGTTTGTGTGTCTGTTTGTCCCCCCAACATCACTTGACAACTGATGCTGATGTGTTTACATCCCTGTAATTTAGTGATTAGGCAAAAGAGACTGATAGAATAAGTCCTGGGGTCGATTTGCTCGACTAAAAGCAGTGCTCCAGCATGACTGAAACAAGTAAGAGAGTACCAATGTTTCAAATCCAGTTTTTTTCTTAAGAATATATCTTTTATATTGTTTTTACTTATTTCAGTTGTTAGACTGTGGACCATGCTAGAGCACTGCCTTGAAGAATTCTAGTAAAAAGAATTGACTCCAGGACTTTATTTTAAAGCCTGGTACTTATTCATTTGGCCTTTTTCATTGAACCACTAAATTATGGGGACATAAACACACAAACACCAGTTATCAAGTGGCAGAGGGGGACAAACACACACACACGTATATATGACAGGGGTCTTTCAGTTTCTGTCTTCTAAATCCACTCACAAGGCTTTGGTTGGCCTGAGGTTATAGTAGAAGACATTTGCACAAGGTGCCATGCAATGGGACTGAACCTGGATCCATGTGGTTGGGAAACAAACTTCTTACCACAGCCATGCCTGCACGTGTATATATGTATATATATATATATATATATATATACATACATACAGGGTGGGTGAAAAGTAAGTAGGCATTAAAAATTGGTAATAAAATCCATATTCCTTTTACAAATTTATTGAAACAAATGATACATGTTCTTTATTACATGGGAAACTGAAAGTAAATCTTCATATTTCAACATAAGCACCGGCGGCGTCAGTCAGTTTCCTCAAACGGCTAGGGATGGAATGAACAACCCTCTGAAAGATGTCGTCTAGGATATCATTGAGAATCTCCTGAATCCATGTCTCCAAGTCCTTCAGTGTGTGATCGGTATCATAACACCCCAGCCTTGTCACTCCAGAAGATGTTTTCAAACGATTAAGGCCAGTCTTCATACCCACCTAGCATTAACTCTCCATATTCCATTCTGTGGCCACAGTCTTCAGGTTTTAGGTCCTGCACATAATGGGGTTTCCACGGACGAAAATTCAATTCCTTATGCAACACCATATGTATTGTGTGTCTTATCAGTCCATTTTCATGAGCTGCTTGATGTGTTGATTTTTGTGGGCTGCAATTAAACATCTCCTGCACTGTTGCCTCATTCTCCACTAATTGCGATGTCGCTGGACAGCCACTTCTTGTATCGATCACGGAGCCCATAGTCATCACTTTGCATGACAACTTTTTATTGTCTCCAGATATAGGGTTGTATGCTTACCTTTCCATGCACACCATCAAGTCTGAACCAAAACAATGGAATTCCACACTTCATAGCGTGCTGCTATCTTAGCTCGCTCCTGAACAGTCAAGTGACCAGCCATCTGGAAAATAAGAATAAGAATTAAGTCAATAAGGAAATAAAAAATCCCCATTAGTGTTGTCTGTTTAAAAAATGTTTTTGTCATGACTTCAGTGAAACTAAAAATTCTGTAAGCAATTTATAATACTTAGTTACTTTCCACCCACCCTATATGTATGTATGTATGCATGCATGCATGTATATATTTATATACAGGGTGTCCCATTATCAGGGGTTGCTCAATTTGAGCATTTAGTATGATTATTTTCAAAAGGTGTTTTTGAAATCAATAAGGGTGTATTATTTTTATAAAACCAGGGTGGTGCGCGACTTCTGGGATACCCTGTATATGTATATATATATATAATATATATATATATATATATATACATATATATATATCATCATCATCGTTTAATGTTCGCTTTCCATGCTAAAGGGAGAATTCACAAACAAAAGACGAAGACAGGTGGTGTAGACAACAATAAGATGTTTTAGGATAATGCTTGGGAAGTGAAAAAGTCTAACATTTTGAGCTTCCACAGAAAGGAACAAGGAGAGAAAATAAAGAATGTGTAGTGGCTAGCGATCTATCCAGTGTTTCAACCTGACTGTCAGACTCTTGGATGTTATACTTCACTGATTACAATGTGTTCTTTGTATTGTTATAGCTTTCAAATGAAGCCACATTGCTTGTTAGGTGGGCAGGCCGTATGGGGACATGTAAATGACTAAGATCACAACATTCTCTCTGAACAAGACACCACTCCATCACAGGGTAACTTATTTACAGTTGAGTGGACTGGAGCTGTGTCAAAATGAAGTGGTTTTACTCAAAAAGACAATGCACCACCTGGTCTGGGAATTGAAACCACATTCATGCTTGTGTCTTTACTACTTTTTCGTTTGTCTACCTTTAGCAATGCATCTCTTGAGGAACACGCTCATTAATTTTTTTGTGCATGGAATCCAGCAATCTATTTCCTCCAAATTTGGGCCCCTCTGCCAAAACACTGTCAATGCCATGAGCTTGTCCATTACAAATCATGATGATGATGATGATCATCATCATCATCATTTAACATTCGCTTTCCATGCTAGCATGGGTTGGACAATTTGACTGAGGACTGGCAAACCAGATGGCTGCACCAAGCTCCAATCTGATCTGGCAGAGTTTCTACAGCCGGATGCCCTTCCTAATGCCAGCCACTCCGAGAGTTTAGTGGGTGCTTTTATGTGCCACCTGCACGAGGGCTAGTCTGGCGGTACTGGCAACGACCACAATCTCAATGGTGTTTTTTACGCGCCACCTGCACAGGAGTCAGTCCAGTGGCACTGGCAACGACCTCGCTTGAATGTTTTGTTCACATGCCAGTAAAGTGACGCGGGTAACTAAGTTCGTGTAAAATAAGTTTTGCTTTATTGGAAGTTGGCAGATCTTCAAGAAAGGTGTTATATAGGAATTTGATGACTGAGTTCTAAAATGGACCAATTAATGTCGGATGAATGATTTAGCTGATCCTTAGAATGGTCTTGTCATTGTTATCATCATCATTATCATTTAACATTCGTTTTCCATGCTGGCATGGATTGGAGAGTTTGACAGGAGCTGGCAAGGCCAGAAACTGCACTAGGCTCCATTGTCTGTTTTGGCATAGATTCTACACCTGGATGCCCTTCTTAACACGAACCACTCTACAAAGTGTAACAAGTGCTTTTTATGTGGCACCAGCACAAGTAGGATTATTGTGAAAGATTCTTGCCCAGAGTGCTATGTACCCGAGGAGCAAATTTCTTATGAAGAAAGGAAATTGAATAAGGACCACAAACTTCATTCAAAAGAGAGTAAAGTTCCTAAATATCTTTTCTGTTTTATACTTTCTTTTTTGAAGATCCCAGATACACTTGACCCTATCATATATTTTCCATGTTATTTTCTTCCAAATCTTTGGCTTTATGCATGTGTCTTTACTACCTTTATACAACACCTACAGCAATGCATCTCTCTAATCTTTTCATTTTGATAGAGTTGTTTATGTACATAGCTTTGCAAAAATAAGCTTGTGGCTGTGTGGTAAGAAGCTTGCTTCCCAAACACATGGTTTTGGATTCTGTCCCACTGCATGGCACTTTGGGCAACTGCCTTTTACTATAGCCCCGGGCCAACCAAAGCCTGTGAGTGGATTTGATAGACAGAAATTGGAAGAAGCCAGTCGCATATATATATATATATATATATCTGTGTGTCAGTGTTCGTCCCCACTCCACCACTTGACAATCAGTACTGATGTGTTTACATCCCTGTAGCTTAGCAGTTTGGCAAAAGAGACTAATAGAATAAGTACTAGGCTTATAAAGAATAAGTCCTGGGGTTGATTTCTTCAACTAACACTCTTTAAAGTGGTGTTCCAGCATGGCTGCGGTCAAATGACCAAAACAAATAAAAGAATATATATGTGTGTACATATATATATATATATATATATATATATATATATGTATATATATATATATATATATATATATATATATGTATGTATGTATGTATGTGTATATCCTCATGTCCTCCACAGTCACGGCCCATAAATTTACAAGTATTATTAAGTCCTTTCATAATGTTATGAGAGCATGTTTTGTTAATGGTGGAAAATGCTCAGACCCTTCTTCAATCAATGGTAATGCATACCTAAATAATATAACTTTCTGTTCTACTTCACAAATATTTAAAAATTACTTTCAAAGACCGTTCTGAAGATATTTACATATGCTATTGCCACGAGTACAATGGTGAACTTAGTGTACAAGTAGAAATTCGCCAGGGCTTGTTTCTCAGTCCCCTCTTATTCATCATAGCCCTCCAAGCCATAACTGACAGGCTGATCATGGTAACAACTACATATATTGATGAACTTAATATTGTAGCAAAATCAGTAGCTGAACTGGAAAAGAAATTTCAGGTATGGAGGAATCAAAGTGCCTCCAAGTTAAGACCAAAGCTGTAGTTAGCAAGAATGTGAATAAGACACACAGAAATTAGATTTTCTCAAATGCTCAGGAGACTCCCTAGAGGTCGTAATTAATTTTTGTTACCAAGGTGGCCAAATTAGCAGTGGAAGAGGATGTTTCTAAAGTAGAGTTGCTAGAATGAAAATAGGATACAGAAAGTTCAGGGAACTATTACCTCAGTTGGTAATGAAATGCCTCTCTCAGAGTGAATAGCAGATTGTATGAGGCTTGTGTATGAGCAGCCATGCTCCATGGAAGTGAGATGTGGGTCCTGAATGCTGAGGACATGTGAAGACTAGAGAGGAATGAAGCTAGTATGCTCCTATGGATGTGCAATAAAATGTAAATGTGTTGATGGAAAAGTTGGGCATAAGGTGAATCAGATGTAGCATGCAAGAGAGAAGACTACGATGGTTTAGTCATGTGACATGTAGAATTGAGGACAGCTGTATAACGAGGCACTGATTGCTTAAAGTGTGTGGAACCTGCAGAAGAAGGAGACTAGGAAGATTATGGGATGAAGTAGTGATGGCTGATCTCAAGATATTGAGTGTCATGGAAGAGATGACAATAGGTCAAAATGTCAGTCAGTATGAGGTTCTTGAGCAGATCTACCCACCTCATCGAAAATGAGTTATAGAAGCACTGTATATTATGTATTCTCCACCCATACATTACATTAACCGCTCCACTGCCTCAGTGAACCAAACAATGTTTCCCTATGTATTATGCTTGACTCTCTCTCCCTACCTGCTCCTGTAGCCCAATGCTACTTTGTCATCTCTTTCTCCTGTCCTTCCCCCTGCCATCTGTATATCATTACTATTTTTCCACTCCCCTACATACCTGTGTTCACCAATTACTTCCCCCACCCTTGTCTTCTACTCTCCATTCACACTCTCATGAACTCTCTGCTCACTCACCCTGTCCAGTCCTCCATAACACTCCATTTATATTTACCTCCCTGTACCTTGAGAGTATGTTCTGGTACAACAACCCCATCTCTCTCTTTCTTTCCTCTAACTAGGGTAATCATGTATCTCCCCTTATTTCTGCCCCTCTACCATAGTTTAACTTCTCATCATCTGACTCAAAGCCATCTCCCTCAATACTACTTCTTTGGTTGAAGGGCCTTTATTTTTGTTTTGCATATTAGTTGGTGACCTTGCCAGTAATAGTGCCATGTAAAAATCACCCGGTACACTCTAAAGTGGTTGGTATTAGGAAGGGTATGTCTGCCAACCATATAATAAATGTTATCTTTCTATTGGTGGTCTGAAAAGGTGTGTCTTGTACACAGTGTCAAATGTCATGATTCTGTATTGCATTTAACTGAAAAGAGACATGTAATAGTTGTAGAAGTTGTAGCTGGGTGAAAATTTCATCTTCACTTTGCAGCATATGAACAAGCAAGGTCATACCACATTGAATAGGTTTTCATCATCATATCATTATCATCTTAATTGCAACATCCTTTTCTATGCTTGCATGTGCCAGACAAGACTTGTTGAGGCAGATATTTCTACAGCCAGATGCTCTTCCTGTTGCCAACGCTTACCTGTTTTCAAGTAAGGTAATATTTCCCTTAGTCTTTCAAACAACGAACACCTCATTGGTGGAGCATGCTTTTAAGAAGTGTAGTGACACTATTTTTGGAAGTTTTCAGCGCGCATGTGCAGAGTTGGATTACTTCTGGCAGGCCTCCGGAAGTTCCCTCATGCGCAGAGAACTGCAAACCAAAAGCGTTCCCACTAAATCTGTCTTTTTGAATCAGCAACCCTACCAAGAGGACATGACCAACCTTCTCTCAGGGAAAACCCTACATATAGAGAAGCTCTCTTCTAAGCAGGAACGGAGACGGTAATTTTGGCTCATACAAGTGAACATTTGTGAACAGTCTTGTGGACTTGGCTACCGGTTCACCCTTAAGGAAAATATATGTGTATATATTATATATTTTTACTTGCAAAACCCGGAAAAATAAAGTATTATTTATTGCTATTGAAGACAGTTGGATTTTGGTTGTCCCTTCAACAATTGTATGTGACAAGATAAGACAGACACCCCTCAAGTGTTCCTGAGACCTTCGTCTTGTTACAGAAGGATTGCAAACAAATGACAGCATTTGTAGGTTAGTGTCTTTTCTGTTTACAATCAGTGCACACATGCCAAGACAAACTCTGTATACACACATACACAGCAGGTTGCTTATGTTTTCCTTCTAATAAATTTTATTCACATTACATTAGTCAATCTGTGGATATTGTAGAAGGCACCAGCTGATTGTCCATGTAACAGGCACTTTTAATTTGTTTCTTTTACTAAACTTTGGCACATGTGAGAGAACAAATAAAGAAGAGGCTATAATGTCAAATCTTCAAACTTAGTGTTTCATGCTGTGACATCCTGAATCTTTACTGCAGCAATTTAAAGGTTCAGAAACAAAAGTTTCAACTAAAACATTTAACAAATGTCTCGATGTAGATCTTTCCTGCATCTCAGATCAACCATTTGGAGTAGAAGAACACCAATGAAGTCACTGATCTGATGCATATGTTTTCTGAATGTTAATGAATATTTAAGTTGAACTTTATGGCTGCCCTGCCAAAGGCATCCACTATGTTCTGCTTGTTCCTTACACTGGCAGATAAGTGTATCATCATCAGCAAACATTTCTGTCACTAAGTTTTAAGATAGTCGTGTGTGTGTATATATCTATATATATATATATATATATATACATATATCATCATCATCATCATCGTTTAACATCTATTTTCCCTGCTAGCATGGGTTGGACGGTTTGACCAGGGTCTGGGAAGCCAGGAGGCTGCAACAGGCTCCAGTCTGATCTGGCAGAGTTTCTACAGCTGGATGCCCTTCCTAATACCAACCACTCGGTGAATGCTTTTTACATGCCACTGGCACAGGTGCCAGGGGGTGCTGGCAGCAGCCATGATCAGTTGATGGTTTTTATGTGCCACCGGTACGGAAGCCAGTCAAGGCTGTGCTGGCATCGGCCACCTTCGGATGGTGCTTTTTATGTGCCGCTGGCACAGGTATCACAACTACAATTTCCATTTGATGTTGATGTACTTGACTCAATAGGTCTTCTCAAGCACAGCAGGTCGCCCTATGATTCAAGGTAAGCACAGCAGGCTGTCCTGCGATCCAAGGTACTTTGGATGGGCTGGGGCTGCTACGTGAAGCTGGTGCAGGAAACAGCCATGGACTCACATTATTTGTCGGGTCTTCACAGTCACAGCATATCTCCAGAGATCTCGGTCTTTTGTCATTCCCTCTGTGAGGCAAATATATATACATATACAGAGTGGAAATAATTTTATTCTCAAATGCAGGATGATGCTAATAATATAGCACGAACAGGATAAAATATCCATATTTTGCAGAAAAATATGTTGATGGCCAGCCATGAGACTCGGACTCACATCTCGGATGCATGATGCCAAGGATGTGAGTTTGAGTCTCATGACTGGCTGGTGACAAATTTTTCTGCAAAATATGGATAGTTTATCCTGTTCATGCTATATTATTAGCATTATCCTGCACTTGAGAATAAAATTATTTCCTTATCTGTATCTTTCAATACATACCAACGCTTCTAAAGCAAACTTTGCTTGTTGACTTTCAACATAAGTTGAATATATACACACACACACTTCATGAAACCGTTGGTTTCATGTTAAGAGAGAAATCCCTTAACAGTTATCTAACCTGTCACATGGAGTATTGGTACTCCTCTCCATCTTGGATTAAACTATAATAAAATCGTGTAAGATCTTGATAAAATAATGCAAGGTTTTTGCCAAACAAATGAACAATATTTGTTTGTTTACCCAAGACCTCAAATTACTTTATCATGGTCTTATGAGATTTTATCAAGTTTTAATCCAAGATGAAGATGAACCATTGTTCCATGTGGCAGGCTTAATATGAAGCCAATGGTAGCTTTAACCCATAAATAAAGAAGTTTTATCCATCAATGCAGTGTTGAGCATTCAACCAAGTTAGTAGTGGGGGAGGTTGTAATGAAAGCATAGCTTCTAGAATAAGAGTAGGCTGGGCCAAGTTCAGAGAGCTACTACCTCTGTTAGTAATGAAGTGTCTCTCCCTCAGAGTGAAAGGTAGGTTGTTTGGTGCCTGTGTACAAACAGCTGTCCTATATGGCAGTGGGACATGGGCTGTGACTATTGAGGATATGTGAAGGCTTGAAAGAAATGAAACCAGTATGCTCCACTTGATGGGTAATGTCAGTGTGCATATGTGATGGATTGTAAGTGATTTGAGAGAAAAACTAGCATCAAATATAGCATACAAGAGAGAAGACTGCACTAGTATGACCATGTAATGTATATGAGTGAAAACAGTTGCATCAAGAGGTGCTGATCTCTAATTGTAGAGGACAAAGTGGTGAGAAAAGATCTACAGACTTTGGACCTCACAGAGGAGATGACAAGGGACCCTAATACCTGGCAGTTCATTGTGCTTGAGAAAGCATGCTAAGCCAAGTAAAAGCATGTTTGTCCTTGCATACAGGCTTGTCCCCTGCATCTCTCTCCAGCTGAGCATTCCTAATCTTGTGGTCTCTGGTACCATGTAAAAAGCACCCACACTGGTGCCATGTAAACACTCCTATACTGGTGGTGTGTAAAAGAACCCGGTACACTGTAAAGTATTTGGTATCAGGAAGGGCGTCCAGCCATAAAAACCATGCCAAAACAGACAAGGAACCTGGACAGCTCTTCAACTGGCTGGCATGGAAAACAAGCATTAAATGATGATGATGATGATATATACACTTTGGGTTGAGTTTTGTAATGCCTCCTCACACATTGCTGATAGAGAAATTGAGTATAATGCTAGCCCTGTTTGCTTTCTATAACCTGAACCTATGCAATTCAGTTGTGTAGTGAGAATCTTCATGTCAGTGTCTAGAAACTTCATCTGACTCTAACTTTCTCAACCACCCAAAACTTCTGAGGACCTGCCATAGGTTTGACTAGTTTGTTGTGTCAAATATCTAAATCCTTTAATATTTAAACCTGCCATATCTGGTCCAAATATTCAACCTGTTTTATTATCCAATGGCCAAATCTCTTTTCATGTGTACCCTACAATATCATTCTCAAAAATCAAAATCTCAAAGTTATAAGATAATGCATGATTAATTCAAATTAATGTGAATAAATAAGCATTACATTTGACAGAGTTACCTGAACGTTAGAGGGTTAAAGTCAAGGAAGACTTAAACATATAGTGCCTTTTTTGTTCCACACATTTCCCCTGAGTCTGATGCAAACAGAATATGATATTCATGGTGTTCTTTCTCTTATGTAACTACATTGAGCTACAGCTTTTCTCAGTCTTGTGAGAAAACCACAAAATCTTATTGAACAGTTCTATTAGGAGGATTAAGCTGACTAAAGCAAGTATATGTCATGTCTTCAGCAAAACAAGACCCTTTTCTATAGAGTCCTATGTTTTCTCTGTTCATTTGTTATACACTTTACTGAATGTACTGAGTGTATGGTATCATAGCATAGTCAACATCCTCTGTGGGACAAAACTAAAAGAGCCCTCAACCCAATGTTATCTTTGCTTGCTCAGGTGCATTTTATCATGGCACCAGTACATAATTGGCTGACTTTTATATCAGTCTACTTCCCTATCCCCTCCCATCATTCTCTTTCCTGTACAATCTTGAAAACTGATTCTTCAACTCACCTTGTGCCTTGTGGGGTCACCTAGGCCCCTTGTCATCATTCCTTATGTTTTACAGCTCTTACAGTTCGTTTTCTCTTTCTCTTTTCTTCTCTACTAGAAGTGAGTAGCCATACAAATCCTCTACAAAAACCTGCAAGGCCCCCACTTCTCATAGTTCAATCCTCTCATCTGCCAGTATGAAGCTGATTCCATCCCACCGAGTTTGTAGTTCTGTGATTTGCATGGTTACTTCAGTGGCACAACAAAAAACAAAAAAAAACAAAACAAAACAAACAAAAGCACCCAGTCTATACTGTAAAATGATTGGTGTTAGGAAGGGCATCTGGCTATAGAAACCATGCCAAAGCAGACATTGCAGCATGATGCGGTCCTTGGACCCATCGGATCCAGCTGAACTGGCCAACCCATACCAGCATGGAACATTGGTGTTAAATGAGGATGAGGATAATGATGACTTAATCAGGAGGGGAGAGTCAAGCTCATGACTCTTCATGATTTCTTGTATTATGGTTTACCACTTACAATTGCTGTGAGTTATGGTGCTATTCACTGATCATATTGTTGGTAAGGAGAGTAAATCTTGCTTCATCTTTCTGACGAAATGCCATTCTGTTTGTGCTAAACTGGCATTCTTCTTGGCTATGGTTAACAAAGTAATACCAAGATCAACTACCACCCATATTAATCGCAACAAGGAAGGCTCTTTCTGGGTACTTAAGTACCCAGAAAAAGCAACAAAATCTTCAAAATGCATCAAGCATCTTAAATAAGGTAAGGACATATTGGATTATATATATTTCTTTATTCCTCACAAGGGGCTAAACACGGGACAAACAAGGACAGACAAAGGGATTAAGTCGATTGCATCGACCCCAGTGTGTAACTGGCACTTATTTAATTAACCCCAAAAAGATGAAAGGCAAAGTCAACCTTGGTGGAATTTGAACTCAGAACGTAATAGCAGATGAAATACTTATTTCTTTACTACCCACAAGGAGCTAGACACAGAGAGGACAAACAAGGGCAGACAAATGGATTAAGTCGATTATATCAACCCCAGTGCGTAACTGGTATTTATTTAATCGACCCCGAAAGGATGAAAGGCAAAGTCAACCTTGGTGGAATTTGAACTCAGAATGTAGCGGCAGATGAAATACCGCTAAGCATTTTGCCTGGCATGCTAACGATTCTGCTAGCTCGCTGCCTTATTGGATAATATAGTCATAGATATACCTCTGAAAAGACTGGATGGGCACAAAGGCATGCAATTGATCATAGGTCTACACGATTACAGTTGACCTGTGGCTAAATAACAATGTGAACATTAAACTAACAAAACAACCTCAAGCCAAGAAATTAGAATTTGATGGCAAGATAACCATAAAGACAGGTAAAATCAAGGCCTTAAAGGCCTGTCATTTGAGCTCATACCTCTGCACACAATCTGTCCCTGACAGACCTCACCCTCACAATGTATCTTTCTAACACATTCTCCATCCTCACATTCAAGTCCACCACTTACTATTTTCCTCTTCCCTCTACCTCCAACTCTCTCTTCACACTCTTGCAAACTTACCTGTACACAATGTGTCCCTATTGAATCTCTTTCTCCACATCATGCCCTCCTAATACTCCCTCCCTCTATTTGTGTCCACTCACTACATTCCCTCTCCTTCACCTCCCATTCACCTTTTGTAATCTTGTGAACTTACCTCTGTTATTGCCTGGAGGACTATGATAAATAGGAGGGGTCTGAGGACTGAACCTTGGTGGACCCCTACCTCTACCTGTACTCGTTGCCAACCCTCAACTTACTGACAGCATCCCTGTACATGGTTTGCACGGCTGTCACTAACCATTCATCTATCCCTAGTTTCTTCATTGACCACCAGATAAGGGATCAGGGGACCCTTACCCATCCACTCACCCTATCCAATCCTGTCTTGTCACATCTTCACCATCTCTCTCTCCAGCTGAAGCAGCCATCTAGTTCCTTTACTGCAACTTACCTATGTCTGACCCTTTATTCAAACTGACTTGTCATCTCCTGGCACAAATCCACTTCCTTCAAAACTACTTTTCCCTGTTTTGCTAGTTACTTGTGACCTCAATGTTGCTGGCACCATGTAAAAAAGCACCCTGTACATTCTGTACAGTGGTTGACATTAGGAAGGGCATCCAGCCATAGAAACTATACCAACGCCTTCAGTAAAGCCTGACACAGTCTTTTGACTTTCCAACTCCTGTCAAACTGTTCAATTCATGCCAACAGGAAAAGAGGATATGAAAAGATAATGATGATGGTGTGTATGGAGATTCCACCCCCTCTCTCTCTTCATGGTGCCATACCTCAGGCATCACAAATCCTGGATCTCTGCACAAAAATCTGAAGATTCATGAGTTTTCACCAGAATGATTCAACAATGGGTTTCCTGTTGCTTTTTTGCTGGTTTATTTAGCCTTTAATCTGTTGGCATTCTGTTCTCCCTAGTTACCCTTGCAGAACAGAGTCTATTTCACCTTTTAGGGTCTTTGTCCATACACCAGTGGGGCTGTGTATCACATGTCTAGGGGCCAGCACTCCTCTGTGTCCTGTATGCTTTAGTCACAGCACAATCTTCTGATATTTAATTCATAAATGGGGCCTTTGACAGGTACTATCATCCTAAGCTGGAATAGATCTGGGATTAATGGGGACTAAAAGTTAACTCCATACTCTTCATCTCCCGAACTGGAATCTCACCAACGAATCCACTTTAATGTTTTACTCAAAGATGGGAATTAAAAAAATTCATTTGAATGGTATTTGCAGCATGGCAGACTGGAAACAATGTTAAACAAAGCATTCACATAGTGTTAATTGACAGCTAAGTAGACTAGATAATATAGTAAATTATACCTTCCATGGTACCTATTTACGGCTAAGTAGACTACTGTTATGCATGGTATATTTTGAAATTTGTGTACTGAAGCATGGAACAAACTGCCGGCATCAGTTGTTAGTTGTCGGAGCACTGCATCCTTCAAAACTTCCATGCTTCCTGAGATTCGCCAACACTACACCTGATTCTCTCCCCTCCATACACACGCAAGCATGTATCTGACTCGTACACCATTCACTTTCCAGACATTTGTACATTACTGCATATGTTTTGTACACACTTTTGGCAAGTTGTGGTGCATCTGAGCACTGTATATAATAATTTCATTATTATTATATTATTATTATAATGTTTTGCTCAAAGATGGAATTTTTAAAAATTCATTTGAATGGTATTTGCAGCATAGCAGTCTGGAAATAGTGTTAAACAAAGCATTCACACAGTGTTAATTGACAGCTAAGTAGACTAGATAATATAGTAAATTATACCTTCCACGGTACCTATTTACGGCTAGGCAGACTACTGTTTTGCATGGTATATTTTTAAATTTGTGTACTGAATGGGAAAACTGTATAGCATTGATGATGGAATATAGTGTGTGGTTATGTTATCCAGCTGTGACCATCGCAGCTTCAATTTAGTTGCTAATATTTGTTGCAGAAGCATGTTAAATGAAAGCTGCAGGTGTGTAACAAGAATAATTAAGGTTGTTGTTAATATTATGAGAACCAATTTTATAGTGAGTGGAATTCATAGTACTGGATTAGCTTCACTTAATGCTTTAATTATATAAAAGAATTAGTGAACGTCACAGCTTTCCCCAGCTTTTCTCTTCCCCACACGAACTATTGTCGATATTGGAAACCATTAATCTTATGTGACATAAAAACTGTCACGTAGTTTATTCTCTTGTTTTTCGTGAATAACTTCTTTTTAAATGTAAATTGTAAGTAAAGGCAGAGAAGGAGGAGTTATGTCCCTTCCTTAAATAATTTCGTCTTTAAAGAATTCGTACGAAATTTTGATATAGATAATTTAATTAATTTCAAGGATATAGAATATAAATTTCATTAAAAGCTACTAATCAATTACATCTATATACACTTACATAAAAAGATACTTTTATATTCCAGTCATTTCCGTAATCTATAATCTTCAACTTAATTGTCCAAGTATGTTCACAAGATTTACTTCCCCTTGAAAAGTGACTAATCACACAATTCAACGCTTTGTATCTGAAAGTAACTCTTTGTTTCACTACAAAAGAAAATCCTGTTAGTAACTTTTAAAAGTAAAAGAAAGAGGTCTCTGTTACTGTCTGTTCATAGCAGTTAACACAGACGATGTAATGTGACTGTGCGAGGATAGTGTAAAGTGTAAGATTTTTTAGTGTTGTTGAAGTACAGATGTTATATAATTATATTTTTACTAGCAGTATCGCCCGGCGTTGCTCGGGTTTGTTTCGACCCTTTAGAATTGGAATTTTTGAAAAGTAAAAATTTTGCATTATGTAGCTTGTTATTCTCTTAAAGTGAACATTTTCCCGGTTGAAATACACCGGAAAATGGCGACACAGCAGTCAAAAAATCGTAAAAAATAGGGATTTTCATAGAAAAAAGCACGTTTTTGATGTAAATAATTTTTGCTGTTAACATGGTCCGATTTGAAGTTTTTCTTCTACGGAATGAAGAGCAAGCCTTCTTCTATCATACTCTCAATTCTGATCAACTTGTGTTGCAGGGTCTCGGAAGAGATTGTGTTAGTTGAAGGCTACCAAACCTGCCATACACAGACAACTTCAGCTTTATATATATAGAGATTGACTTAAAAAAAGAATTGTCAAATTTTGTTAATAGAAATTAAATGAAGTTATCTTTGAAATAATTCGAGAATAAAAACGGTTCCCAAGTCCTATAAATTAATATGTAGACCATTTTAATTCTTAAAATTAGCACATGTTACAATTTAATACTTGATGGTATATATTGGGATGGCTGTTGATTGGTGAGATATTGGTGATAATTGTGTCTTCTGTCAAATCAAAGATGTTCCAAAAATGAAGAATAGCTGTAGCAGAAATTACTTGATGTACTCCTCAGGCTCTCCAGCTTCTGTCGAATTGCCCAGTCCATGCCAGCATTGGAAACAGACGGTAAATGATGACAATGATGATCATTAATTATCATCATCATCATCATCATCATTTAACGTCCGCTTTCCATGCTAGCATGGGTTGGACGATTTTGACTGAGGGTTGGCAAACCAGATGGCTGCACCAGGCCCCAATCTTGATCTGGCAGAGTTTCTACAGCTGGATGCCCTTCCTAACGCCAACCACTCCAAAAGTGTAGTGGGTGCTTTTTACGTGCCACCGGCACGGGGGCCAGTCAGGCGGTACTGGCAATAACCTCACTTGAATCTTTTTGCATGTGCCAGTGAAGTGCCATTGGTAACGATCACGCTCAGATGGTGCTCTTTTACATGCCACGGGTACGGAAGCCAGTTGGTTGCTCTGGCAACGATCATGCTCGGATGGTGCTCTTGGCACGCCCTACTAGCACAGGCATAAGTGCCAGTAAGGCGACGCTGGTAGCGATCATACTCGAATAGCCGCTCTGTCAACGATCACACTTGTATGGTGCTCTTTGCACCCCGCTAGCACGGATGCCAGTCATCGAATTGATTTTGATTTTCATTTTGATTTCATTTGCCTCAACAGGTCTTCGCAAGCAGAGTTTAGTGACCAAAGAAGGAAAAGGTATGCATTAGCGGGCTGGTTATGCTCCTGGCATAGGCCACAGTTATGGTCTCATTTGACTTACCGGGTCTTCTTGAGCACAGCATATTTCCAAAAATCTCGGTTGCTAGTCATTAATGATAATAATAATAATAATAATGATAATGAAATTATTGTATACAGTGCTCAGGTGCACCACAACTTGTCAAAAGTGCGTATAAAGCATATGCAGTAATGTACAAATGTCTGGAAAGATAACAGTGTATGAGTCAGATACATGCTTGCGTGTGTATGGAGGGGAGAAAATCAGGTGTAGTGTTGGCGAATCTCAGGAATTATGGAAGCTTTGAAAGATGCAGTGCTCCGACAACTAACAACTGATGTCAGCAGTTTGTTCTATACATCAGCAACTCTTAGCGTGAAAAAATGTTTCCGAAAGTCATGAGAGCTGTGCAGCTTTCTGACTTTGTAAACATGTCCACAGGTGTTAGACAGCTGGAGTTTGAAAAGGTGCTCAGAGTTATTGTTAGTAAGATGGTTAATAATTTTATGGGTGTCTGCCAAGTCAGCTGCCAGTGATTGATATCATCTGTCATCAGTTGTTGACATTCTTTCAGTTTTTAACAGTGTGTCTTATCTCTTTAGATTGTCTGATCTGATATGGAGGTAAAAATTAAGTTGTTGTTAATCAATATGAATAGAAACCTTAGTCTGCAGGTGAGAGAGAGAGAGAGAGAGAGAGAGAGAGAGAGAGAGAGAGAGAGAGAGAGAAGGAGTAAGAGATTCACTGCAAAGACTATGGCCTCGGGTCCATTGATTTTGTTTAGGTAAAGATTTGATGAGAGAAGCTGATAAAACGTTTTAACAATTGGTAACTTCTTCGATGTTTCTTATGTTCTGTGTAAGGAACTGCATTAATTGAAAATGTAATTCGTATATTTTTCTTTGATCTTTGGCAACACACCACATTCTTCACTTTATCAGTTTATATTTATCAATTATATTTGATGATATAAACGACATACAGGTATGTTTGACACACCTTAATTTCAGCAGCGCATTTTTATGTAAGAGAGCATCAGAAACAAAATTAGTTAATGGGAGGCCCAACTTTGTATCTAGGATCCAGGGTGATTTTTTAAAGAATATTTTTTTGGAAAACAAGTGTATCTTATATGACATCAAACACAGCACTTATTTTTAGGAATATGGAGAACCTGAAAATCCACCTTGTCATACTCTTACTCTGCATGAACACTGCTGTTAATTACTGAAAAACAGGTTCCTGTCCTTATTCACAGTTGAAGTAGGTTAGCTATAACAATGGCTACTAACTATAAAAATAATAGTTGCAATAAATAATCCATTCTGTTTCTGTGGTATGGAAATGTGGATATAAAATAGCAAATAATAGTTATAAAGTCCATAAATTATAGGTAGAAAGAGACCATAATTATAATAATAATAACAATGAACTTATTGTATACAGTGCTCAGGTGCACTAAATCTCATCAGAAAAAGCAACTAAAACCACATGAACAGCACATAGAATATGCATAGAAAGTGAACAGTGGAAAAGTCTTAAAAAAAAAAGGATGGTGAAGAAACGGGGGTGGGGAGCATCAGGTATACTGTTAGCGAATTTCAGGAAGCATGGAAGTTTTGAAAGATGTAGTGTCTCTACAGCTAACAACTGATGCAGGTAATTTATTCCATGCTTCAGCAATTCTGACTGTGAGAAAATGATTAAATTGCACATGTGTTTAAATTAAATTTCAATATAATCAAAATTTTGAGGTATTTAGTAAATAATATTTGTGACTTATATATTGGTATACTATGGTGATGTTGACTAACTGAGATCTCATGATGTTTATGTTGTAATAATATTTTGTTTACCAGATCAATTTAAGTATGAACATGTTAGTTTGGGTTTACTGAAATTTGAAGCTTTTGAAAGAACAAGAACTAATAGAATGATAATTCCATTGGTTTTGTTTATAAAGAGACAGTGTCCAGAATATTCTTCAGTGTTTCTTGAAAGTACTGATCATTAATAGCATTTATCATTATCAAATGAGAATGGGAGCACCAAACGAGGGGATAAATACTTTTAATCTAGTCACTGGGCTCAGATTTTACTGAAGTTTATAATTAAATTTGATTTGATTAATCAGAAAGAGGAGACAGTTTTGGATTGCAGCAAAAGGCCAGGAATTATGAGGAAGGAAGAATGCCAGTCAATACCATTGACCCAATTACTTAACTATGTACTTTATTTTATTGACCCTGAAAGGATGAAAAGTAAAGTTTACCTATTTCTTTACTACCCACAAGGGGCTAAACACAGAGACGACAAACAAGGACAGACAAACAGATTAAGTCGATTATATTGACCCCAGTGTGTAACTGGTACTTATTTAATTGACCCCAAAAGGATGAAAAGCAAAGTTGGCCTCGGCAGAATTTGAACTCAGAACGTAGCAACAGATGAAATACCGCTAAGCATTTTGCCCGGTGTGCTAATGTTTCTGCCAGCTCGCCGCCTTAAAAAAAAAGTAAAGTTTACCTCGGCAGGATTTGAATGCAGAATGTAAAGAGGATTCACAATTTTCAGAAAGATACAGCAATGGGTTTTCTGTTGCTTTTTTTTTTTGCTGGTTAGTCCTCTGCTCTTCCTGCTTACCTTTGAGCTACAGAATCTGTTTAACCTTTTAGGAAAGGGACTCACTTATGTGACATAACAGCCTTTGTTCACACACCAGTAGGGCTGTGTGTCACATGTCTAGTCACATATCTAGGGACCAGCTCTCTTCTGTGTCCTGTATGCTTTAGCATCCAATATTTGACTCATGAATGGGGTCTTGGACAGGCCATAATAATTCTGCCAGCTTGCTTTGTTTCTAACATTGGCTCAATGTCTGAGAATATGGAGAAAGGGTTTAGTCAATTGAGTTAATCCCAATACTTAATTGATGCTTTATCTTTATCAACTCTGAACAAATGCATGGGCAAACTGACTTTCTTGGTATTTGTACTCAAAGATTAAGAGTCAGAACAAATAATGCAAAGTGTCTTTTCAATGCTCGAATGATTCTGCTTCTAACACAGGTACAATGCTTCAGATTCGGGGAAGAGGTATATAATCAATTATATCAACCCCACCATTGCTTGACAACTGATGTTGGTATGTTAATGTCCCCTTAACATAGCAGTTCGGCAAAAGAGACTGCTAGAATAAGTATCAAGCTTACAAATAATAAGTCCTGAGGTCAATTTCTTTGACTAAAAGGTGGTGCTCCAGTATAGCCGCAGTCAAATGACTGAAACAAGTAAAAGAATAAAAGAATTGTTATTGTTATTATTATCATTAAACCAGAATTAATTATTATTATTATTATTAAGGCAGTGAGCTGGTAGAATTGTTAGCATGTCAAACAAAATGCTTAATAGCATTTCTTCAAGTTCTTTATGTCCTGAGTTCAAATCTTGCCAAGGTCAACTTTATATTTCATCTTTTCAGGGTTGTTAAAATAAAGTATGTGAGTAATACTTTATTTTATAAATCCAGGATTAAAGGCAAAATTGACATTAGTGAACTCTGAATGCAAAAAGCTAGATGCAAATAGACAAAAATCATGCCTCCTCATTGATATGACTGTCCCAATTGATACAAATGTATTTGTCAAGACCTACCAAAAACTGAGCTAGTATAAAGATCTTGAAATAGAAATTAGCAAAATGTGGAACCTGAAGACTGAAACAATACCTGTTGTCGTAGGTGCCCTGGGAATGATAGCAAAAGGGACTGGTTGCTACCTAGCTCAGATACCAGGAAACTCCAAAATGGCAGAAATTCAAAAGATAGTGCTCATGGGAACTGCCCATATCCTATGCAAAATACTTCCTATGTAATCTCAAGTTTTAAAACAAACAATTTTCTTATGGCTTTTTAAACATTCTCTAGAACAACACTATGTACAAAACCAAATATATGGCACCCTAGGCATAACACCAACATGAACTTACAACTTGTCTCTTGAGAGCTCTGGGTGAGACTTGGAGCCAACTTGTACAAATGTAAAGCAAAAGTCAAATATAAAATGATAATAATAATAATAATCTTAAATAATTGGAAGTGCTATTATGTACATTGTTTTGTCTTGATATAAAAGATGGGTTTCAGCAAATATTCTGCTAAATACCACAGATTTGCTAATCAGTTGCTTGACCATAACCAGTTGAACACGTCCCTCAGTGGCTGACGATATGTGCATCCCCGGTCATGAGCAGAAGTAGTTGGGGAGCATCATAGCCATGTGTTGAGAGGGATTCTTGGAGGTTTGGATAATTTGCCTCTGGAAACATGAGTGTTTCATTCAACATCCTTAAACAACCCTTATTCAAGGATCTTTTGAGCAGGATGGGCTACTCAACTTGAATATTCTAACTGGGCCCCCACCTGCAAGGTCATATGAGATCACCATGTCGTGCACATATGGTTGTGATGCATGTGCCTGGTGTACCTTTATCAGATGGCTAGTCATGATGGCCATACTCAGCTTAGTATATTTTACCCTCATGTCACTTTGATGGCATGCACTGCTCTCTCACTCAATAATAATAATAATAATATAATAATAATAATAATCATCATCATCATCATGATCATCATCATCATGATGATCATCATCATCATGATCATCATCATCATGATGATCATCATCATCATGATCATCGTTTAACGTCCGCTTTCCCTGCTGGCATGGGTTGGACGGTTTGACTAGGGACTGGTGAGCCAGATGGCTGCACCAGGCTCCAATCAGGTGATAATTGTGTCTTCAGTCAAATCAAAGATGTTCCAAAAATGAAGAATAGCTGTAGCAGAAATTACTTGATGTACTCCTCAGGCTCTCCAGCTTCTGTCGAATTGCCCAGCCCATGCCAGCATTGGAAACAGACGTTAAATGATGACAATGATGATCATTAATCATCATCATCATTATCATCATCATCATCATCATCGTTTAACGTCCGCTTTCCATGCTAGCATGGGTTGAGGGCTGGCAAACCAGATGGCTGCACCAGGCTCCAATCTTGATCTGGCAGAGTTTCTACAGCTAGATACCCTTCCTAACGCCAACCACTCCGAAAGTGTAGAGGGTGCTTTTACATGCCACCGGCACGAGGGCCAGTCAGGCAGTACTGGCCAATGGCCACACTCAAATGGTATTTTTATGTGTCACCTGCATAGGAGCCAGTCCAGCAGCACTGGCAACGCCCTTGCTCAAATGTTGTTTTTCACATACCACTGGTACAAGTGCCAGTAAGGTAACGCTGTAATAATAATAATAATAATAATAATAATAATAATAATGCTTTCAAGTTTAGGCAGAAGGCCAGCAATTTGAGGAGAGGGATAGGTTTATTAGATAAACCCCCAGCATTCAACTGATTCTTATTTTATTGACTGTGAAAGGATAAAGGGCAAAGTTGACCTTGGTAAAATTTGAACTCAGAAGAATGTAAAGACAGATGAAATGCTGCCTGGCATGTTAATGATTCTGCTGACGCACCACCTTAATGATGCTAATCATTATCATCATCATCATTGTTTAACATGTTTTCCATGCTGGCATGGATTGGACAGTTTGATTGGGGGCTGGCAAGACAGCAGGCTGTGTTAGGCTATACTGCTGCTGCTGCTGCTGCTGCTACTACTACTACTACTACTACTACTACTGCTGCTGCTACTACTACTACTACTGCTGCTGCTGCTGCTGCTGCCACCACCACTTGAGAAGTTAAATAAATATAACCCGTTAGTGTTCGCATTATTCTACCAAAATTAATGCTTCTTCATTCACATTGTTTTGAACTAATCATGCATTATCTTGTAGCTATGAGATTTTGATGAGGCAGCTGTTAATGTTTAAAACAATATTGTAGGGTTGGTGTGAGAGACCAGATCTGGCCAGTTTGAACATAAAACAGGCAGAATACTTTTGGCTGGATATGGCCGGTTTAAATGCTAAAGGGATAAAGACTTGAAAGAGAGATTTCAAAAAATGTGGCATCTAAAAACAGCTATTGTATCTGTGATCAATGAAGCTTTGGGGAGGATATCAAATGGTACTTTTATGAAGCAAATTAAGATTAAAACCTTCAGATCTACTAAAAAAAAAAATCTACCTGAAAATATGAGAAACTTTGGAATATTGCAATTTTTTAAACAAAGTTTTAATTCTTCAAATTTGGTTTCCTTTGCCTGAAATATACTAATGTTACCCATAAGTAGCATACACAGAAAGACGTCTAGTTTGTAGTCTCTGGGGGTAGATTTTGAACAGCTTGTATAAACCAAAAAACACCAAACAACAATAAGATTTTCTGCTATAGGAAAAAGAGCTGAAGTCTTGTGGGAGAGGGCTAGTTGGTTAAATTGACCCCAGTGCTCAGTTGTTACTTATGTAATTGACCCTGAAAGGGTGATAGGAAAAGTCAACCTTATTGGAATTTGAACTCAGGATGTGAAGTTATAAGAAATACTGCTAAGCATTTTGTACAGTGTGGTAATGATTCTGCTAGTTTACCAGCCTAATAGTAACAATAACAGTTTCCAATTTGGGTGCAATGCCAGCAAGTTCTGGGAAGGAGAAAGTTCAGGAGAGATGCAAGTTTGAGGGAGGAGCAAGTTCACGGGAGGAGCAAGTTTAGGGAAGGAGCAAGTTCAGGAGAGATGCAAGTTTGAGGGAGGAGCAAGATCAGGGGAGGAGCAAGTTGGAAGTAGAGCAAGTTCAGGGGAAGAGCAAGTTCAGGGGAAGAGCAAGTTCAGGGGAGGAGCAAGTTTGGGTGTGGAGCAAGTTCAGAGGAAGAGCAAGTTTGAGAGAGGAGCAAGTTTAGGGGAGGAGCAAGTTTGATGGAAGAGCAAGTTCAGGGGAGGAGTAAGTTCAGGAGAGGAGCAGGTTCGGGGGAAGAGCAAGTTCAAGGGAGGAGTAAGTTCAGGGGAGGAGCAAGTTCAGGGGAGGAGCAAGTCAATTATATCAAACCCAATGCCCAACTGGTACTTCTTTTATTGACTCCAAAATGATAAAAGACAAAGTCAACTTCAGCAGAATTTGAACTCAAAGCATAATGATGGATGAAATGCTGCTAAGCATTTCGCCTAGTGTGGTAACGATTCTGCCAGCTCACTGCTTTAATAATAATAACAATAATAAGTAAAGATGAACAACATTTCAAAATAAGTATTTTTCTTTCTTTTATGTTTTAATAATTCAAAGGTAAAAATAATTAGTTGTTTTAATTGTGTTTGTGGGAGGAAGTGCTATTGTTGATAGACTTTAGTCTTTGGCTTATGATGTAAATCTTCTCAGCGCCTTGTTTTGGCTTGCTCATTTTCTTTACATTTTTGGATGTTGTTTTCAATGAAATCCAGGACACGGATGATGTCTCCTCGTTTCTCCTCAACCAGTAACGAGAGCCAGCCACCTTCATTGGTGAAGCCCATACTCAGCAAGTTATCCAGTGCCTCTGCATACCGGCGAACTGAAATAAATTCAGAAGAACAGTTTCAAGTTTTGGCTCAATTTAAAATGGCTTTAGAAATATTTCCTTATACTATACAACTAACAAAGATGGATCTTTCGGTCAGTTATTAAATCATATAGAAAATTTATTGATTTATTTTGAATTATAGCTCCAGTGAAGAATGGGGTAGCTGGTATTACAGTCATTCTGCGGTTCACAATTGTGTCTACAATATGCAGGTGACGAATCACACATCATGTATGTAGACATAACCATATTCATTATGTAATGAATGCTACATAATAACTTCCTCTGTAATTTAATCATAACTGAATGAACAAATATAATACAAAATCAAATAGGTTATTTCACACAAATAAGAAAAATCTAGCTCTGTAGAATGAGTTCTCAGATTCATGTAGGAGAGGCCAATTTTAAAATCTCAAAAAAAGAGTAAATGGACAGGTCAATCGTATCTTTTTAATATTATAATTAAAATTGGCCCCATTCATTAATGAATTCAGACATTTGTCTGCTTATTCTAAGAAATATCATAAAAGTAAGTGATTTTCAGTAAATCAGTGCAGAGCTGTCAAGTGTCAGGTTACAGGGGCAACATTACTGGTTTATAAAAGATAAGTTACAAAGTATTGGGTGGAATCTGAAGTGAAATGATTTATCGCTCAAATACACATATATATACAGAAAGAACTGTGGTTCTCAACCATTTTTATCTATGGGCATCTTTGATTCCTATTTTATTCAGACTGACCCACATAGACATTTGATGCTTAAAAAAGATTCTATCTTATTTTTATAGTTAAATATCATTAGGATATCACCATTGTCGTTTAACATCTGCTTTCCATGCTGGCATGGATTAAATGGTTTGACTGAGGACTGGCAACCATGCTCCAATTTGTTCTGGCAAGGTTTCTACAGCCAGATGCCCTTTCTAACACCAGTGTGTAGTGGGTGCTTTTTAAGAATTGATAAAATATTTTGTGTATCAGGGAAGTATAACCAATTTATTGCTCATAAACCATAGCAACAAAATCTTACATAGACCCCCTAGGGTCACATAGACCCTAGTTAAGAACTACTGACAGACAAACAAGCCTGTGTATATTTATATGGGCCAGTGTACAAACACTCCTCACATTTATAAATACATACATATATTGTTTTCTGTAAAAGTTACTTAGTGTGGATATACTATACACGACCACAAAACTGCAGGATTTGTCTTGAGAACATTTCTTGGATAGATGTATAGTGCTAAAAAGCACAAACGTGTATCAATATTAAATGAAAATCATTCAATAGCAGTGGTGAAATTGCTAAATCATGATTTCTGCATCTTTGCACACCATCAGTAGCAAGTGTTCAGTATTAACTGCATGCTTAGTTTTTACTGTGTGTGTGTTACTGTCTCCTTGCCTTGACTTCATGTGATAGTTGTAAATGATTGTCACTGTTTTGCATGAAAACATGTCTGGTCAGGAGGAAATATTACCTTATTGGAAACAGGTGAGGGTTTGTGACAGGAAAGGCATCTGGCTTTAGAAACTTCACCTCATTAAATACCATTCTGACTCATACAACCCATACAAGCATGGAAAAGTGGATGTTAAACACTACGACGACGACGACGACGACGACAACGATGATGATGATGATGATGTAGCATGCTTGAATGAACTCCAATTTTGGGAAATCATTGTTCAGAAATCATTGCAGCGTAGAAGGTGTTTACAAGCCATTTAAGAAACACACAAAAACCATTAGCTTCACTTCAACATTTAAATTTAATTTGCCAAAATATTTTCGTTGCTTTGAGACCTCGACTTGTTCACTGACAAAATTTCGTGCAGCACAAAATTTTGTCAGTGAAAAGGTAGCGGTCTCAAAGCAATGAAAATATTTTTGCAAATTAAATTTAAATGTTGAAGTGAATCTAACGGTTTTTGTATGTTTCTTAAATGGCTTATAAACACCTTCCACGCTGCAACTGTTTTCATTCCAGCACACAATCTCAGCTCAGGTCACTTGCTATGCAAGTACATCTTCATAATTGTTTAGAAAATAATTGTCAAAACTAAAAGGTCCCTCAGAGCAAGTTCAAGACAGAGGCTTGATCTATTTGTACTACTACAACACAATTAGAAAGAGTTCAGTGTAATTAAGAAGACACTGTGCAGAAATGACAGACTTGGCTGTTCCACTCCTGAGTCCAGCAGTAAGAAACTTTCAACGAGTAGAGGTGTAAACAGTTGCAATGATGGGTTGTTGGTCCACAAGGAATGTTTTAAAGCATTTTGGCAGTTTCTGCCTTTGGTTCTATATTATAGGGTGTTGTTGCATGCTTCTCATCTTGGGAAAAAAAAGACTTCTGTGTGAATATGGCATATGTCTGCTATTGGTACCTTGTAAATCAGTACTGCCTTTAACAAAGCCATGCTGTTGGTGACTAACATACATATACATTTGCATACATGCATGAATACACACACACACACGCATGCATGCATACATACATAAATACAAGTATATACATATATACAAAAATGAACATAGTCACATATGTACATAGAAACACACACACACATATATACACCAACATATATATTATACATATGTGTGTATATACATATATACACACACATACAAGCACGTGCACACTCACACACATACACATATGTAAAGACATACATATATATGTGTGCAAATGTGTGTCTAAATGCATACATACATATATACATTCACATACACATATCCACAAAAATACGTACATACATACATTATATGTATGTATGTATATATATATATATATATATATATATATATACATAAATACATATATATATATACATATATACATACATATATACATTCGCATACACATGCATATACACATATCCACAAAAATACATACATACATACATAAATACACTCATATACACATATATACACAATATATACACAAAAATACATACACACTCATATACACCCATATATATATATACATACATACACACACACAGACACACATGTATGTAAAGATATGCAAATATATGTGTGCAAATATGTGTCTAAATGCATACATACATACATATATACATTCACACACTTGCGCACACACATATATACATAAAAATACATACACACTCATATATGCACATAGACCCATATACATACATATATATATATATATACAAACACACATACATGAGTAAAGTCATGCTTATATATATATATGTGTGCGTATGTATGCATACACGCATACACACACACAAGCACATATACAAACATATGCCATAAGTTTTTTACTAACTTCAATGTTTTTTCATATGAATAGATGTCACAAAAATTTTAAAGCTGCTCAAATGATTAGTCAAGTGTGAAAGATCGAATGTTAGTTGTTTCCAGACAGACAGCTTCACTAAAACAAGTCGAGGTATATGCCATGCTCAGGAACCCAAAACAACCTCATGTATCCCATACAACATTTATTTATTTATTTATTATTGTCATCATCATCGTCATCATCGTTTTAATGTCTGCTTTCCATGCTGGCATAGGTGGGTGGTTTGACTGAGGACTGGTAAGCCAGGAGGCTGTATCTGTTCTGGCAAGGTTTCTACAGCTGGATGCCCTTCCAAATGCCAACTACTCCGAGAGTGTAGTGGTTGCTTTTTACTGGCACTGACCATGCTCAAATAGTGCTTTTTACGTGCCACTGGCACAGGATCCAGTCAGGCGGCACTGGTATTAACCACACTCGAATGGTGCTTTTTACGTGTCACCGGCACAGGAGCCATCATTAATTAATTCTATTTATCTTATAGTGAAGGCATATGGCCTAGTGGTTAGGCTGTTACACTTATGATTGCTAGATTAAGGGTTCAATTCCCAAACTGGGCGGTGCATTATGTTTTTGAGCAAAACATTTAATTTTATATTGCTTCAGTCTCCTTTTCAATCAGGGTGGAATGGTAGCCTCCTAGTCAGTGGTGTGGCATCATTTGAAGACTTAAGTGATGTAAAGTGCATAGTGACGAGTGATGTGTAACAAAATCTGATAGTCTGGTCAGTCATGTGATCATGTGATTTATTTTATATTGTACTAAGTGAGCAATAATATTGATGGTTAAGGATTTCCAATGGCCCACTCACTGGTTCACAGCGTTTCTGATGTCTAACTTGGCAGAATAAATATCAGGGAGGATATTTTTATTTGAAATCACCAGTTTTTCTTTGTTTTTTTTTTGTTTTTTGTTTTGGTTTTCTTACTGATCCTGCATTGTGGATATGTTAGTGAAAGATAGGCACACACATAAACACACACACAGACACATACACTGAGACAAAGACAGACACACACACACACATACACAGACAGACATACACACACATACACACACAGACACATACACAGAGAGACAGACAGACATACACACACACATAGACACATACACAGAGACAGAGACAGACACACACAGGCACATACACACAGACACACACACATACACAGGCAGACAGACAGACATACATACACAGACACATACACAGAGAAAGACACAGACACAGACAGACACATACACAGACAGACAGACAGACAGACACACACACACACAGACACACAGACACACACAGCACACACACACACACACACACACACACACATGTGCACGCATCTGTACAGGCATGGCTGTGTGGTTTGCAGCTACATGGTACCAGGTTCATTCTCACTGCATGGCACCTTGGGCAAATATCTTCTACTATAACCCTGGGCTAACCAATGCCTTGCGAGTGAATTTGGAAGATGAAAACCATGTGGAAGCCTGCTGTATGTATAAGTGTGTGTATGTGTGTGTGTGTTTTGTCTGCTCTCTACCTAGCATTTAACAACTGCTGTTAGTTTGTTTACATCCCTGTAACTTAGCAGTTCAGCAGATGAGACCAATACAGTGAGTATCAGAGTTAAAAGATATGTCCTGGGAATTCATTTGTTTGATTAAAAACCATTCAAGGCAGTGCTCCAGCATGGCTGCAGTTCAATGACTGAATCAAGTAAAAGATATATGGGTGCAAGTAAGGCTGTGTGGTTAAGAAGTCTTCTTCACAACCCCAGGTTTACAGGTTCAATTACACAGTGCAGCACACTTGGCAAGTATTTTCTACTATAGCCCTGGGCTGATCGAAGTCTTCTGAATAAATTTACCAGGTGACAACTGGAACAAAGCTTATTTATTTCTTTATTGCCCACAGGGTGCTAAACATAAAGGGGACAAACAAGGACAGACAAAGGGATTAAGTCGATTACATCGACCCCCATTGCATAACTGGTACTTATTTAATTGACCCCAAAAGAATGAAGAGCAAAGTCAACCTTGGTGGAATTTGAACTCAGAACGTAATAGCAGATGAAATGCCAGTCAATACCATTGACCCAATTACTTAACTATGTACTTTATTTTATTGACCCTGAAAGATGAAAAGTAAAGTTTACCTATTTCTTTACTACCCACAAGGGGCTAAACACAGAAAGGACAAACAAGGGCAGACAAACGGATTAAGTCGATTATATCGACCCCAGTGCGTAACTGGTACTTATTTAATTGACCCCAAAAAGATGAAAGGCAAAGTCAACCTTGGCGGAATTTGAACTCAGAATGTAATGGCAGATGAAATACTGTTAAGCATTTCACTCAGCTTGCTAATGATTCTGCCAGCTTGCCAGAACAAAGCTCATTGTACATCTATATGTGTGTGTGTTACTCTCTTCTTGCCTTGACATTGCATGATGGCTATATATATCGAAATCGAAATCAAATTCGATGACTGGCATCCGTGCTAGTGGAGCGCTAAGAGTACCATCCGAGTGTGATCGTTACCTGCGGTGCCCTACTGGCACTTGTGCTGGTGAAAAAACATTCGAGCGAGGTCGTTGCCAGTGCCGCTGGACTGGCTCCTGTGCAGGTGGCACATAAAAAGCACCATTTGAGCTTGGCCATTGCCAGCACCCACTACACTCTCGGAGTGGTTGGCGTTAGGAAGGGCATCTAGCTGTAGAAACTCTGCAAGATGAGATTGGAGCCTGGTGCAGCCATCTGGTTCACCAGTCCTCAGTCAAATCGTCCAACCCATGCCAACATAGAAAGCAGACGTTAAAAAATGATGATGATGATGATATATATAGGGGGAAAGTAAGAAGAAAAATAAACAAATATGCACATTGGAAATCAAAAAAAGTTAAGGCTTTTTATGAAAAGTAACGATAGATATATACAATTAGATTAGATTGTATATATCTATCATTAATTTTCATAAAAAGCCTTAACTTTTTTGATTTCCAATGTGCATATTCGTTTATTTTTCTTCTTACTTTCCCCTTACATTTCCACATGTAGTTTCTATTTTCTTTTTTGTAACATATTTCTATTATATATAAATAAATATATATATATGTATATATATATTTATAAAAAAAGAAGTTTGAAAATGCCACTGTATAAGATAAATTTAAATTTTCTTAGAAATTTTACATGCTTCGGTTCTTCTTGAAAAAACAAACCTTATCAAAATATTTTCAAAAGTTAAGTGTTAAAACTTAACATTTAAAATTATTTTTGATAAGGTTCGTTTTTTTCAAGAAGAACCGAAACATGTAAAATTTCTAAGAAAATTAAAATTTATCTTATATAGTGGCATTTTCAAACTTCTTTTTTTATAAATATATACCCACTCGTATACTATTTATACTTATTATATATATATTTATACTTTTTATATATACTATTTATACTTATTATATATATATACTTATTATATATATATTCTTTTATTTCTTTTATTTGTTTCAGTCATTCGACTGTGGTCATGCTGGATCACCACCTTTAGTCGAATAAATCAACGCCCAGGACTTATTCTTTGTAAGCCTATTACTTATTCTATTGGTCCCTTTTACTGATCCACTAAGTTACGGGGATGTAAATATACTAACATCGTTTGTCAAGCGATGGTGGGGGGATAAACATAGACACACAAACATATACATATATGTCTATCCTGTTGCAGAGACATTGAGACACCTTTGTATTTGTTTATAAGAAAACTGCTTGAGACTCCGAAATTTTTGACTAACGCTGGTATAATAGTATAATACAGAATGCTGTATGTGACTTTTACCTGAGAATGTACTTTAAAAATGTAAAAATATAAAACAAAGCTATGTAGGACTATAGGCTGACTTACAACCAGTCAGTTGGAACCGATTGTGGTTATATGTCGACGACAATCTGTATATATATCTATATACATGATTAAAGAAGAAGAATGGAGAGTTGGTAAGGATATAAAATTAATCTATAAACATACTGTCAAATGAAATGTACATATGTTTCAATTCAGTCCAATATATAATTGCAAATTCAAAGATTGGAATAAATCTAAAGATTAGAATAAAATAACATTTTGTGTAATATTAAGCAGAATCTCATCATGGCTGGAGTACAATAGAAATAGTTACAAGTTGATGGATTGAATTTTATCAATAGGCTAAGAAAAAAAAATATATATGTTTATTGTATGTATTTATTGTATTTCCATTGTTAAAATCCAATCTATCAACATAAAACTATTTTACTGTATTCTAGCCCTGGTGAGATTCTATCCAATATTATTCAAAAAGGTGGCAAGCTAGCAGAATCATTTGCATACTGGCTGAAATGCTTAGCAGTGTTTCATCTGCTGTTACATTCAGAGTTCAAATTCTACCAAGATCGACTTTGCCTTTCATCCTTTTGGGGTCGATTAAATAAGTACCAGTTTGCATTGGGATTGATGTAATCAACTTAATCTCTTTGTCTGCCCTTGTTTGTCCCCTCTATTAGCTCCCTGTGGGCAATAAAGAAATAAATATTATTCAAAATGCTATTTTAATCTAATCTTTGGATCTACTCCACTCTTTGAATTTGAAATTATATATTGGACTGAGTGGAAACGTACGTAGGTTTCATTTGGTAATATGTTAATAAATTAATTTTCTATCCTTACTGACTCTCCATTCTTCTTTTTAGTCATATTTATGCTTATAATAATCCCATGTATATCAAAGAGATATTCCTCAACAGTAGAGGTGATTAAACCAGTGAAATTTTGGATATAATAATCCCTTATGAAGATAAGATATCCTCATATGGACTATATCTATATCTGTTTGTCTGTCTGTCTGTCTTTCTGTCTAGCTGTCTATCTTATTTCTTTACTGCTCACAAGGGGCTACACACAGAGGGGACAAACAAGGACAGACAAATGGATTAAATCAATTACATCGACCCCAGTGTGTAACTGGTACTTAATTTATTGACCCCGAAAGGCTGAAAGGCAAAGTTGACCTCGGCGGAATTTGAGCTCAGAACGTAGCGGTAGACGAAATACCGTTAAGAATTTCACCTGGGGTGCTAATGTTTCTGCCAGCTCGCCACCTTAGCTGTCTATCTATCTGTCTGTCTGTCAGCCTGCCTGCCTGCCTGCTTGTCTGTCTATCTATCTATCTATCTATCTATCTATCTATCTATACACACACACACACATATATATATACACATGCACATGTCTAGTCTTCAAAATCATTTGTCTTGACCACATGTAGACTCAATGAAAGCAACATGCATTAGAAAATCGAAAAAAAAAGATGAAATCTTTACTTTTAGGGTAATACAAATTGTAGTCAACCGTTGGTGAGGATCCGTTTCTTCGTTGCTCTGCAGTTGTTTCTGTCGTGGTCTCATTGTCTTCTGAATTATTTGATGTTATCTCATTGCTTCTGTTCTCTTCTCTCAAAGCAACTTCACCCTCCTCTGTAGAGTTATTGTTGGTAGTAGTATCAGCTGTAGTATTACCATTACTATTAGAAAGTGGTGTGTCTTCAGAACTGTCATTTGTAGTTGCATCGGTTTTCTCAGGATCCTCTTGTGTAATGGCTGTAGCCTGATTGGTCAATGTTAAGCTGTCAAGTGACACATCAGCTTCAGCACCACCTATGTTACTAACAGCTGCTGCTGAGTGACTTTCTTCTCTTGATTTGTTTAAGGAATCTGCATATTTAGAAGCATGCTGAGGCTGTGAGTAAGAACTTTCTAGACTTTCAGGAAAATCCATGGAAGTGGCTGAAGGAGATGGCTTCGCTTCTGTTATCACTTGGCTTGACTTTGGAGGTGAATGAGATCCTAGGGTGGAATTACCAGAAATACTTGATGGTAGTTCAACAGTTACAGCTTGTTTTGGTTTTGGTTTGGCGATTGGTAAGGGTTTCTCATCAAGCTTCTTATCTTTTGGACCAATGCTTTCTAATGGTTTCCCTTCAGGTTTGTTTGGTTTCGCCTCAGGTGTTGACTCTTTTGGTAACTTTAATAAGCCGAAAATACAAGCAAAAGAGAACCAGGAAACGATTATAAAATATTTAGTAAACTAAGACACATATAAGGGTGAAAATAGGAAAGATAAGTGAATATCTCAGGCACAAGACCTCGATCTTGACAGACACTTAAAACAAAGGAATGGTCTTAAGATTGAAATTTGAACTAAAGAGAGATCAATTAAAAATCATAAAACATCTAGACAAGTGCTATACTGTCTGTGCCAAGTCAATAAAATAATAAAATAATGTGTGGTGAAAGGTGAAGTGATTATTTTATATACAGTAATTAAGATAACAATATAATAAATTTATGCCAGAATTCAGTCTCTTTAAATGATGCGTGATTATTTTTTAAAATGTTTTTATGGCATTATGATTGTATTAGAAATACAATCATTCATTTAATAATTTAGTAAAATATGATGTAAGATATCTTTGGAGAGTGAGAAATTTGATTAGGTCAAACATGTTAAGAACCGAAAAAAAATAATTGAAAAATCATAATAATGGTGAGCACAATTGTAGATGGTAATGAGGAAAGATGTGTTATAGTAGTATTAATATGAACAATATTCTACTAATTCTTCACTATTTTCTTTTTATTTGTTCATCAAGTATGTTAAATTCCATATTTGAATGAGAAGACCTAATAACACAAAATCATGTTACAGTTGTCTCCCATACAGATAGTGGTATATAACTGTCGTTGCAGTTTTATATCCCAACCTCTGTAAAATGGCTGGCATTAGGAAGGGTAGAAACAATGTGAAAGCAGACACTGAAGGACGATGCAGTCTTTGGGCTGACTGGATCCTGTCAAACCATCCAATCCATGCCAGCATGGAACATGGCCATTAAGTGAAGATGATGATGATGATGATAATAAATGCATCCTTTTAAAGCCTAGCCAGGATAATGGCCTGGTTTCCTGCTTTCAATGGCGTATGTGCTTCCCACCTGGACGGGACGCCAGTCCATCGCAGTATTACTCATTTTTGCCAGCTGAGTGGACTGGGGTAACATGAAATGAAGTGTTTTGCTCAAGAACTCAACGCGTCGCCTGGTCTAGGAATCAAAACCACAATCTTACGATCATGATGCTGATACCCTAACCACTAAGCCATGCACCTCCACACATGATGGTCTCATTCGTTCTTAAAACACAATGTAACTGATGTTATTACAGTATCTGTGTCACAGGTGATCCAAGTATCCAATTGTAGATGACACAATAATGATAAAATAGAAATAATACCTTTCTAAATATCTCAGAGAGATTTATGCAGTAATGATACAATAAAGTAGATGTATACTGTCAACTTAATGTGACAGTCCCACGAAGGGAATAATACTACAGCTATTTAGCCCTAGGAAGCAGAAACACTTCCTGTCAGCCTTGATACATTTCCTGACAGCATACAACTACAATAATGATAGTTACATTAAATATACAATTTTTAAATAAAACTTATGTTCCACATCTATAAAAACTGAATTTGTGCTTTTCACTACCCCTATAGACATAGCTCTGTGGTAAAAAGTTTGCTTCCCAGCCACATGGTTCAGGGTTCAGTTCCACTGCATGGCACCTTGGCCCAATGTCTTCTATTATAGCCTCAGGTTAACCAAAGCCTTGTGAGTGGATTTGGTAACTGAACGAAGCCTATTGTATATGTGTGTGTGCGTGCGTGTGCACGAGTGTGTGCCTGTGTGATTGTGCTTTGTGTCTTGGATTGTCCCTCACCACTACTTGACAACTGGTGTTGGTGTGTTTATGTCCTCGTAGCTTAGCAGTTCGGCAAAAGTAACTGATAGAAAACGTAAGTGTCGGGGTTGATTCATTCAAATAAAATTTTTCTAAGTGGTGCTCCAGCATGGCTGCAGTCTAACGACTGAAACAAGTAATCAATAAAAGATGGCTAAATTCCGGCATTTCCCACATTATAGAAGTACTCTTTTACTTGTTTCAGTCATGTGACTGCAGCCATGCTGGAGCACCGCCTTTAGTCAACCAAATCGACCCCAGGACTTATTCTTTGTAAGCCTAGTACTTATTCTATCGGTCACTTTTTGCCAAACCACTAAGTTACGGGGACGTAAACACACCAGCATCAGTTGTCAAGCGATGTTGGTGGGGGACAAACGCAGACACACAAACACACACATATATATATATATATATATATATATACATATATACAATGGGCTTCTTTCAGTTTCTGTCTACCAAATCCACTCACAAGGCTTTAGTTGGCCCGAGGCTATAGTAGAAGACACTTTGCCAAAGGTGCCACGCAGTGGGACTGAACCTGGAACTATGTGGTTGGTAAGCAAGCTACTTACCACACAGCCACTCCTGAAAATCTGTCTGTAATGTGGGATTATTTTATTTTCCCATTAATTTCCATCTTATGGAATTCCGCATAAGAACAAGGTTTTCAGTAAACACATGGAGGATAACTGCATTTCAAGCCTGTAATAAAGCTTGTATTTGGTTGTCTGCTCTACAAGAAATGGCAGCCAAATTTCCCTCAAATTATTTACTAACAACTCCCAAAAATTTCAAGACATATTAGATATTGTGTCCTAGATAGCAAGTATATCTGAGTAAAAGATGGGATGGTCATAAATTCTACTGGATTGAGGTTGACCTAGGGTTAAACATCACCACTATCACTACCATTACAATTGCTGCTGCTGCTACCACCACCACCACCACCACCACCACTACTACTATTACTAACAATTTAGCAATATCTTGTTGGTTTTGTTCTAAGTATTTAAAATTAGATTTGCTAAAGAATTTCTATGAAGGCTGTTTTAATTCATTGATGAAGGATTAATTCTTTGATGAAGAATTAATTCTTTGATGAAGGATTCTGTTTGCAATGTTAGAATTCTCCTCTTCTCAAAGGCACAACAACCCATTCCATTTTCTGAACTCCATTCTTTGCTTTGTCAACTTACCTCTCCAACATCATCATCATCATCATCAAAGTCAAAGAGACTTCTAGACATGGGTTTCTTTGGCAGCTGATGCGTTCCACCTGATCGAGGTATATTTTCATCATGTGTAATAGAATCAATAATTCTAGAAACTCCACTGCCAGGACTCAAAGAACTAGCGTGAGCAGAGTCTGAGAGTAAGGACCAGTCATGCATGAAGGGGTCACACATTGCCGCAGCAAAACCTGATAAAATAACAAACAGGAAGTAATATTTTTTTTTTTTACAGTTACAATGTGGAAAGTACATATTAGCCATTCAGAAATTCACACGGACTGTTAGCTTCACTTAAACATTTATCATTTGGTGTCACTATTTTCTTTGCACCAATTTTGATCTGGTCACTGACACAGGTCTGCAGCATCTGATTTAAGGCAAAGCTGTTGGTCACCAGTTTATGTGGTTTAGAAACATGATTTTTTCATCTCTGTTGGTCAGTTGTTGTCTTCTTCTTCTTCCAATCAGGACTCACGCCATTAGCCACAAAGAATAATCTCTAATTCGAGCCTACTCTAAGCTACTAAGAATGCGTGTGGCAACTTGAAGATCTATCCACCACACTCGATAGACTGGCAGTTGCACAGGCGCGAAAGCTATGTGGCTATCCTTATTCCATAAATGGTGGCTGTTTTTAATGGGTGGAGAGTTGAACCATCCTGGGGTAAAGAGGATTTGTAATCTAGACTAGGTCTGAAAGTTTACCACACCATAGTGGGTTACACCATGGTTCCTCTGCTTTGTGGTAGAAGTAGGAAGAATGAGTGAGAGAAAGTTGTGGTGAAAGAGTACAGCGGGATCCCCCCCTCCCCACAGCCTCATGGAGCTTAGGTGTTTTTGCTCAATAAGCACTCACAATGCTCGGTCTGGGAATTGAAACTGCGTTCTTATGACCGCGAGTCTGCTGCCCTAACCACTGGGCCATTGCACCTCCACTCAGTTGTTGTTGTCATCAACTGGAGCTCATAGTTGTCAGTTAGTTTGGTATTAGGTTGTAATTCACATACACACTCTTCCTTCTTTTACTCAGTAGTGGGGGATGGGGTTGGCAGAGCTCTTTTGGCATTGATATCCAGGGATAGAGAAACAAATCTGCTTTCAAATTTTGGTACAGGGCTACCAATTTCGGTGAGGGGATCACATTGACCCCCAGATTTCAACTGGTACTTATTCAATTGATCCTGAAAGGATAAAAGGCGAAGTCAACCCTGGTGGCATTTGAACTCAGAATGTAAAGATGGACAAAATACCTATTTCTTTACTGCCCACAAGGGGCTACACACAGAGGGGACAAACAAGAACAGATAAACGGATTAAGTCAATTACATCGACCCCAGTGAATAACTGGTACTTAATTTATCGACCCTGAAAGGATGAAAGGCAAAGTCGACCTCAGCTGAATTTGAACTCAGAACGTAACGGCAGACGAAATATCGCTAAACATTTCGCCCGACGTGCTAACGTTGCTGCCAGCTCGCCGCCTTCCAAATAGACAAAATACCATTAAACATTTTGCTTGGTTTGCTAATGATTCTGCCTAAATCATAAATCATAAATCATAAATCATTCACTGCCTAAACAATAGAGAAAAATATCAAGAGATAATGTTAGGTAGTATAGAATGCTATGTTCTTTTGGTATGATCTGGTGCCCTGATGGTAGCCACAGCAGAGATATGATCTGCCGGTTAGTAAAATAAACTTTTTCATTATTAAATCGGAGTTTGGAACACAAATTAACAAGGCATTTTGATGGAAGGGTTTAATTTAGATCACTTTAAAATATGAAGACTGCAGCATAAAAGTAGGAGCAGTCTCAAGTGGATTGATGCCAAAAGGGTTATAAATTATCATTGTTAGTTACAGTCCCGAGAAGATTACCTTTATACAGGAGCTGAACTTTTAGGGAAATTGAAAGCATTAAGTTTTTACTCCCTAGAGTGAAGAAGAGAGAGAGAGAGATGCAGTAATTTATATCTGGAAGATCTTGGAAAGACTGGATTTGAAGTTTACTATTAAAAATTAATGTAAATCCCAAAAGCGAACACTATTACGTAATTGCTGAAGTTTTATTGTTTTCGTAATGAATTAGGGTTAGGTATCTGTGGAAGTGATGTGCTCACCTGGACGTGATTGAAGTGGTGGCTGGTATTCATGGATATCAAAAGGAGTAGCATTACACCTGGTGGATTGGTTGAAGTCTACAGATTTATTTTTCACAGCTGGTGATACTGGATTACTGGAAACCTATTAATAAAATAGATTTGTAGATAAACAGATAGATAGATAGACAGGTAGATAAATAGAGGGAGAGATAGAGAGAGAAAGAGAGAGTGTGGAAGAAAGGAGCGAGGGAAAGGGAGAGATTATATTAGCTTGATACAGATACATATATATTTGTATATACATACACTTGTACAGATACTACACACATATAAAACTAGCTAGTCAGATATATTTTACACACACACACATGCATGCACACAAATAGTGGAGGCACATGGCCAAGTGGTTACAGCAGCGGACTCGCAGTCGAGGGATCGCGGGTTCGAATCTCAGACCAGGCGATGTGTGTGTTTATGAGCGAAACACCTAAGCACCACGCAGCTATGGCAGAAGGTAATGGCGAACTTCTGCTGACTCTTTCGCCACAACTTTCTGTCACTCTTTCCTCCTGCATCTTGCAGCTCACCTGTGACGGACCGGTGTCCCGTCCAGGTGGGGAACCTGTACACCAAGGAAACCGGGAAACTGGCCCTTATGAGACAGGCATGGCTTGAGAAGGAACCACAACATGCACACAAACACACATATATGTACACACAAAGAACATTAATACATGAGGTATAAATAGAGGAAGAAGTTGTTGAAGAAGACTTGTCAACGACGGACCTCTAAAATAGAGAAGGTTACTTAAACTAAACAGTTTAAATGGAACTAATTCTTACCGTTACCAGTGGCATCCAAAGAGTGCTTGGAGATGGAATTCTGATGACTGCATGTTCCAGATGAACTCTTAGATTTTCACAATCTTCACACAGTTCATATTCTTGACATATTAAACACTTGTAACGGTTTCCGCGAACCTGTTTGCCGCACTTGTTACATATGACTCCTGGATGAAGTTCTCCTTGACTTTTGGACTTTTCTGGAAAACAGAAATTGTTTTAGTTTAATGAGGAATTACAACAAGATCAAGGACATCATTATTAACATTTTAATTAATAAACACTGAAGTTCAAACAGAACATTGCCCACATTGATATTTTCTGTGTAGGGTCCTGCAAATGTCATGGTTGCTCTCCCCTTCTCTTTGGTATATCATCATCATCATCATCGTCATCATCATTGTTGTTTAACGCCCGCTTTCCATGCTGGCATGGGTTGGACGGTTTGACTGAGGACTGGCAAGCTAGAAGGCTGCACCAGGCTCCAATCTGATCTGGCAAAGTTTCTACAGCTGGATGCCCTTCCTAATGCCAACCACTCTGAGAGTGTAGTGGGTGCTTTTCGTGTGCCACCGGCACAAAAGCCATTCAGGTGGCACTGGCATCGACCACACTTGAATGGTGTTTTTTACATGCTACCAGCATGGGAGCCAGTTATGCAGAACTGGCAATGACCATGCTTGAATGGTGTTTTTTGTGTGCCACTGGCACGGGACTAGTCAGGTGCTTTTTACATGCCACTGGCATGGGACCAGTCGAATGGCACTGGCATTGACCATGCTTGAATGGTGCTTTTTACATGCCACCAGTATAAGACCAGTCAGGCAGTACTGGCATCAACCATGCTTGAATTGTGCTTTTTACATGCCATTGGCATGAGACCAGTCAGGCAGCTCTGGCATTGACCATGCTCGAATGGTACTTTTTACATGCTACCAGTACAGGTGCCAGTGAAGTGGTACTGGCATTGGCCACAACAATGACTTCACTTGACTCAATAAAAATGTCTGTGTGGTTAAGAAGCTTACTTTCTAACTGTTTGGTTTCAGGTTCAGCCCCACTGTGCAGCACCTTGGACAAATCTCTTCCACTATAGCACTGGGCTGACCAATGAAAGCTTTTTGAGTGAATTTATTAGACAGGAACTGTGTGGAAGTCCATCATTTATGTAATTGTATGTGTGTGTGTGTGTGTGTGTTGTGTGTGTGCGTGTGCGTTGAGAAATGCTGGTTCAGGGACAGGAAGTAACAGTTTATCATAAGGTTTGTTCATGAGATGATTTTAGCTCAGTACTACAATATATATAAAGTGACCTTAATTAATGGTAGCTTGATGAGAGTTGAGTGATAGTGATATGGTCAAGTGGTATTTGGCTACAATAGAGGTAAGTGTGATACGTTACAAACACATGCTATAAGAATAGGTAAAACAAATTCTGTGAGGGGCAGGTATATGATGACGTGAGAAGAGATGAAAAAAATTCTGTGAAGGGCAGATACAAGATGATGTGAGAAGAGATGAAAACAATTCTGTGAGGGGCAGATACAAGATGATGTGAGAAGAAGTGAAAATTTCTGTGAGGGACAGACACATGATGATGTTAGTTAGTTAGTTAGTTAATTTGGCTCAAAAGCAAATAGCAAGGCCATGTAGGGGGACATGGAGTTAAGTACAGGGTGGTGTTCATGTAAAGAGTTCAGGCCACTTGAGGTCAAGGGAGACTTTGAACAAAGCGGTCGTTGGCATCTTCACCGTAAGAAGAAGTGAAAAATTTCTGTGAGGGACAGACACATGATGATGTGAGAAGAAGTGAAAAATTTCTGTGAGGGACAGACACATGATGATGTGAGAAGAGAGGAAAAAAATTCTGTGAGGGGCAGGTACATGATGATGTGAGAAGAAGTGAAACATTTCTGTGAGGGACAGACACACGATGATGTGAGAAGAAGTGAAACATTTCTGTGAGGGACAGACACATGATGATGTGAGAAGAAGTGAAACATTTCTGTGAGGGACAGACACACGATGATGTGAGAAGAAGTGAGAAATTTCTGTGAGGGACAGACACATGATGATGTGAGAAGAAGTGAAACATTTCTGTGAGGGACAGACACACGATGATGTGAGAAGAAGTGAGAAATTTCTGTGAGGGACAGACACATGATGATGTGAGAAGAAGTGAAACATTTCTGTGAGGGACAGACACACGATGATGTGAGAAGAAGTGAGAAATTTCTGTGAGGGACAGACACATGATGATGTGAGAAGAAGTGAAAAATTTCTGTGAGGGGCAGGTACATGATGATGTGAGAAGAGAGGAAAAAAATTCTGTGAGGGGCAGGTACATGATGATGTGAGAAGAGAGGAAAAATTTCTGTGAGGAGCAGGTACCTGATGTGAGAAGATATGAAAAAGATTCTGTGAGGAGCAGACACATGATGATGTGAGAAGAGATGAAAAAGATTCTGGGAGGGGCAGTAGCTGATACATGATGTTGGGAACTGATGGTGGTTGATAGTAGGTGATGGTAGGTAATGCTGGATGTTGGCAAGTAGTGTTAGATGATGGTGGATGATGGCAGTGCTGATAGCATGTAATAGGCAGTAGTCGCTTGTGATAGGCAGTGGTAGCTTGTAGTATTTCATATAATTTGATGGTAGGTGATAATAGCCATGATAAGAGCCACAGCAAAGCAGGTCAAGTACTTAATGTAATGGTGTAATGGAAGTAGAACAATTATTTCTCCTTCATTTTAAATCTGTTTCATCGTAAAAGGATAGTTGTGAAAATATGATGATAATGAAGATGATGATTATGATGTGTGATGATGATGATGATAAGGATGACATAAAGTTATTACTGCTGCTGCTGGAAATGATTATAGAGATGTTGGTGATAATAATAATAATAATAATAATAATAATAATAATAATAATAATGATAATAATAATAGTGTATGTGATGATGATGGTGATGGTGAAAGCGATGGAAATGACAATGGAGATGTTAAATTGAGAGGGAGTAGAAGATGAAGATGTGAAAAAAACAAAAAAAGTGTGTACATGCTGAAAAAGGAAACAGAATTGATTAAATCTTCTAAAGTCATATCAGTTTCTATGTTTGAAACAAAAAAAATATATATATATGTAATATAATATAAAATATATATTATATGAATGTAATGAATTCACTAATAGATTAACAGTTATCTCCCTTCTTTCCCTCTGCTTCAACAAAGAAGCGTGATCTGACATTTTTTCTTCTTTATAAAAAGAAAATACAAAGACTCGAGCTTTTCATTAACAATCATTTGTTTTTTTCGTGTTATCAGAAATTGCATTAATATGTTTTCTGTTTAAAAAAGAATGAATCCACAATCTTCCATTTTCATTCATCAATAGGCATCAGGGAATAATATTTTAGACTTAATTTGATTTAAAAAAAATATTTTTCTGCAAATGTTTTCCCAACTCATTTTCTCCAAATATGGCTAAAAAGTGTCAGTGGGAACAAAACCTCTATCTTTCCATCAGATATTTTCACTAACTTTTCCTTGATTTTCACCAAATTTTTTCCTTTTTCCCCCTCTCTTTTTTTCTTTAGTTGCTTGGTTTCTGTTATTAGACAAAAGCATAGCAATAGTGTCTGATATTGATAACACAAGATGCAATTTTTGAAAGAAAACATCAACAGACTCATCCATGCGACCCCAGTGGGGAGGGGGGGGGGCAGGTATGGACTATATGGTTCAGAAGTTTGGCTTCAAGTCCACTGCGCAGCACTTTGGATAGTTAATTTCTAATGTATTTATAATCAACATTACAACATCCCTTTATGTGTGTGTGTGTAATGAATCAATTGAAAGAGAAGTTGACAATAATGATAGTCATGCTTGTTGTGGTATGCCTGTGTCCAAAATCAGATGTGTTGGGCATCAGCAACAGATGTGGACATACCCCTCTGTAAATCTTCACCTGTAAAGTGAACCCATATAAAATGTACTGTTCATTGATGGTAAGGTAAACAAAAGAAGTACTCCATATAATTTTATATATAAGTTAAAAAATTTAACAAGTGCACAAACGAATGGAAAACAGACACAGAAGGTATACCACATGTTGTCTCTTATTTTATTCACAGTAGGTGTATATATATATATAAATTTCATACCAATTCACCTACACACACACACACACATACACACACATATATATATATATATATATCACCGTGATCACCGTGACCGACCAGGCTATCAGATGTTGCTACACATCACTGGTCACAATGCGCTTCGCATTGTTTTAGCCTTCAAATGACGCCACCCCGCTGGCTAAGCGAGCAGGCCAACAGAAGAAAGACAGAAAGTTGTGGCGAAAGAGTGCAGCGGGGATCGCCACACCCCCCTGCCGGAGCCTCGTGGAGCTTTAGGTGATTTTGCTCAATAAACACTCATAACGCCCGGTCTGGGAATCGAAACCATGATCCGACAACCGCAAGTCCGCTGCCCTAACCACTGGGCCATTGTGCCTCCATATATATATATATAATATATATATATATATATATATATATATTATATATATATATATATATATATATATATATATATACATATATATATATATATATATATTATATATATATATATATATATATATATATATATATATATACACACACACACACAATGGACTCTCTCATTGAGGATGAAGTATCAGTGGTTAGCCTTTTGCCAAGCACAAATGATTTGTTTATAGTGATCAAGCACTCATGCTATACATTAACTCACTCTCCCCATCAAATTGATGTTGTCTGAACAGATGCACGGTATACCATGTGTCAGGTGTGAAAGTAATCACAGTGCAAAGTGAGATAAAGTATCTCAGAATTGAAATCATGATTTAGTGATTGTGAGTGGAACACCATAAACACTAAGTCATATACCCTCATATATGTATATATGGAGATGCAATGGCCCAGTGGTTAGGGCAGTGGACTCGTAGTTGTAGGATCGTGGTTTAGATTCCCAGATCGAGCATTGTGAGTGTTCATTGAGCGAAAACACCTAGAGCTCCACGAGGTTCCAGTAGGGGCTGGTGGTGACCCCTGCTGTACTCTTTTACCACAACTTTCTCTCACTCTTTCTTCTTGTTTATGTTGTATCTTTATTGCAAAGGGACAGCCTTGTTACAATCGGTGCCACGCTGAATCTCCTCGAGAATTACATTAAGGGTACATGTGTCTGTGGAGTGCTCAGCTACTTGCACGTTAATTTCACGAGCAGGCTGTTCCATTGATGTATGCATGCATATACACACATACACTCACATACATATAGACATATCTATCCATTCATCCATACATACACACATGCACATGCATGCATATATACACACATACATACATGCATGCATGCACAAACATACATACATATTCATCCATTCATCCATACATGCAAAGATACACACATATCCATCCATCCATACATACATACAAACACACTAAGATACACACACACATACATGCATACATGCATACACACACATACATATCCATCCATCCACACAAATCCATCCATACACACAGGCATACATACACTCACATACACACACATATATCCCCTCAACCATCCATCCATACATACATACACACACATACATACATACATACATACATATCTATCCAGCCATACATACACATGCATACATATACACATACACATGCATACACACACATATACTTCCATCCACCCATCCATCAATCCATATATACATACATGCACACATATCCATCCATCCATTCATCCGTCCATATAAACATACATACACCCATATCCATCCACACACACATGCATACACAAACATACAAAAACACACACACACACATATCCATCTATCCATACATACATACATACACACACATCCATCCATCCATCCATACATGCATGCATACGTACATGCATACATACATATATACATACATACACACATACACATACATACACACATATCCATCCATCCATCGGTACATCAATACATAGGCCTATACATACACACATACACATACACACACATATCCATCCATCCAGCCATCCATCCATACACACATACATACATACACACATACCGTCAAACATACAAGTACAAATACAGACACGGCAGGCTTCCTCACTGTCTCCATCTGCTCAATCCACTCCCAAGGTATTATCATTTATATTAGTAACATTAGCAGTTGATTCATAATAATATCTTAAGACAACATTATCTAAATGAGCAACAAGTAGAATTTCTAACAGACTTAGTACAGAACTTCCTGTTCACTTCCAGGAATGTAAATTATGGTCCAGTATTATATATTGCTTCAATTAATCTTTATTAATTTGGTGAGTTGGAGTTTTATAAGTTAATCCCTCCAATAACTATACATAATGTAGAATTTAGCTTTATCTATAACAAGGAATTACAAGAAATTAGCTAAATTAATACTGGAAGATTTACCAGTGTTGATTGAAGTGGTGTATCAGTAATGGCCATAGTAATTTGGTGGTGGTTACAGAGTGGTGATGGAAGTGGTGGTGGTGGTGGTGGTGGTGGTAGTGGTGGTGATAGTAGTGATAGTGATTGTAGTGTGGTGGTTGTAGTGGTGGTGGTGGTGGTAGTTATAATAGCACGGTGCCGAGATGTGCTGTCTGGGTAGGTGAGGCAGACAACATCTCAGACAAAATCTATAAATATTAATTATTAACTGAATAAAAAAGTGAATGATTTCCAATTCATAATAAATAATAATAATAATAATAATAATAATAATAATATAATAACAATAGTCATCATCATAATCATCATCATCGTTTAATGCTAATTTAATGCATGAAATTCTGTGTATAATTTATCAAATGGCTTCTGTTGTTTTGAATTTAGACAAGCACTTTATCCGTTTCCTTTCAAGTTCAATGTTTATACAAAGTGTAATGTTTATTAATCATGTGGCATAAGTTCACATCTTACAATACAAAAAAAAAATATAAGACATGGCTGTATGGTTACGAAGTTTCTTTCAAAACTGTGAGGTTATAGGTTCCGTCCCATTGCATGAGATTTGGGGCAAGTATCTTCTGCTATAGCCCCAGGTTGATTAATGTCTTATGAATGGGCTTGATAGACAAAAACTCAAAGACTGTTGTGTGTGTGTGTGTGTATACATACATACATACATACATACATACATACATCATACATACATACATACATACATACATACATACATACATACATACATACATATTTTTTATCATTGTTTATTAAGCTTGGGTTTGGATTTATTAATAAAATCCTTTTCTGTCAGTTTTCTCTTGATTTCATTCAGTTTGTATAGTTTATGAAAAGGAAATATTATAAATAATTTCCAGCCACATGTTGCTAGGTGGTTACTCAGTGGTATTTTGCAGACTTCTGGATTTTTAATTTGTTGTCGGTGCACATGTGAGCGTTCTGATAATGCATTGCTTGTCTGGCCAACAGTTATTCACAACAGTTTTTCACAATTTGGGCATTTGATGCAGCAGATTAAATTTCTGCTTTTGCAATTCATATTTGCGTTTGTGAATATTTCCCCCGTTTCTGTGTTCATATATGGGCCGGTATTAATTAATTGGCATGTACTGCATCGGCTATCATTGCATTTAGACAAAGTGAATGGTTGGTCTTTGTTGCTAAGGTCAAACTTTGCCTTTGTTAATAAGATAAGCAGAAGCAAATTACCATTCTTAGATTTGAGCGAGGTTGTTGCCAGTACCGCCTGACTGGTGCCCGTGCCACGTACAAAGCACCCACTACACTCTCGAAGTGGTTGGCGTTAGGAAGGGCATCCAGCTGTAGAAACTCTGCCAGATTAAGATTGGAGCTTGGTGCAGCCATCTGGTTCGCCAGCCCTCAGTCAAAATCGTCCAACCCATGCTAGCATGGAAAGCGGATGTTAAACGATGATGAACGAGATATAATGGTAATTAAAAAGAACACCACCATTACCACAGATATATATTATAAACACACAGATACACATCAATACCTGAATTTTAAATTGTGCCATCCACCGCATACAAAACATAACATCCCATACTGCTTTGCCAGAAGAATCTGTACCATTGTATAAGATTTGAAGATCAGGAATCAGCACCTGATGGAACTGAAAGAATTTCTGCTCAAACAAAAATACCCGTCACTACTTATAAAAAATGGTATTCAGTGGGCTATGAAAATACCCACACAACAACTGAGGACAACACAAAGAAGAGAAAACAAGAACAAATCATACTATTTATGGTGACGCACAATCCATGCCACCAGAACATCTTCAATATCGCTAAAGCAAACCTACCAATCATGGCTCAAAGTAAGGAATTAAGAGATATCATTACAGACCAAACTATAGCTCTCAGTAAAAGACAGCCTAAAAGCTTGAAAAAGTTATTAACAAAGGTCGATGCCAGTGCCACCTGACTGGCTCCCATGCTGGTGACATGAAGAAGCACCATTTGAGCATGGTCAATGCCAGTTCTGCCTGAGTGGTTCCTGTGCCAGTGGCATGTATAAAGCACTATTTGAGTGTGGTCAATGCCAGTGCCGTCTGACTGTCTCCTGTGCTGGCGGCATGCAAAAAACACCATTCAAGCGTGGTCGATACTAGTGCTGCCTGATTGGCCCATGCCGGTGGAACGTAAAAGCACCCACTACACTCTTGGAGTGGCTGGCGTTAGGAATGGCATCCAGCTGTAGAAACCTTGCCAGATCAGATTGGAGCCTGGTACAGCCTTCCAGCTTACCAGTCCTCAGTCAAACTGTCCAGCCCATGCCAGCATGGAAAGTGGACGTTAAACAACTATGACGATGATGATGATGTTCCAGTCTACACAGGTGGCAAAAATGAGAAGGTTATGTATTTTAATGTGCCAGCCTTGTCGTGTTCTGTGTCATGCAGAATATCCCTAAGAACTACATTAAGCGAATACATATCTGTGGAGTGCTCAGCCACTTGTACATTAATTTCATGAGAAGACTTTTCTATTGATTGGATTAACTGGACACTCATTGTAGTAACTGACAGAGTACTGGCAATATGAATTAGTGTAACCCATACTAGCATGGAAAAATAAAATAAAATAAATGTACAAAGAACTAAGGAAAACTACTTAGGGAGGCTTGCTGCATGAAAACTCAATAGTAAAATATGTTTGATATAGCCATCTTAGAAGTTTTGATTAATTAATTAATTAAAATTCACCCTTAGCAATGAAAACACTCATTATCTAAATTACTAATTCCACTAAAAAAAAACAAACAAAGACAGGGAAACATCTTAAAATTTTAATTAAAATTAATTAAATAGAGAATGCAGTGGTGAGTAAGTCATCTCTTTAACAGTACAACAACAAGCCCAGACATGTTTCAGTATTATTAGATCTCTTCAGTGAAACAGATCTTAAATCAGTGATTTACAACCATTATTTTCCTATGGATCCTCTTGATAAACTGTTTCATTTGGATGGACCCTCAAAATCATTTGATGTTTAACCCCACCTCCTTTTCCTGCCCTCCTCCTCCGTCTGTTTTTCATGTTGGCATAGGTTGGTTGGTTTAACTAGAGCTGACAAAGTATACAGCTGCACCAGGTTTCAATCTGATTTGGCTTCGTTTCTAAGGACGGATGCCCTTCCTAACACCAATACTTTACAGAGTGTGCTGGGTGTTTTTAACATGGCACCACATGAGCACTCTCATGTGGCACTGGCAAGAGTACTTTTCATGTGGCACCTGCACATATTGCCTTGATCACCTTGACTGACCAGTCCATCGGGCATCCATTTGACACTGCTGGTCACAGCATGCTGTCCACTCCTCTCTGGATTGCGCCTTTCTCATCCACGTGATCCCAATCGCCATCCTGAAATCGTAACTCCACCGTCGCGGAAGCCTTCTGAGTGGTCGTTTCCGCTTGTGCGGGTACCACTTGACAACAGCGTGAGTCCACTGAATATCGGTGAGCCGGGCGACGTGTCCAGTCCATCTAAACTTGCTGCGTGTATATTCTATGATGACATCCCTCACGCCGGAGTTCTCTCTGATGACCTCACTACTGATGTGCTCTCTCAACGAGATTCCATGTATTGACCTCTCCATGGCTCTTTGAGCCATTACCAATCTCTGTTCTTCTCTCTTTGTTGTAGCCCATGTTTCACTACCATATAACATTGCAGGTAGAACTGTGCTATTGATGAGGTTGGCGCAGGTGGTCCTGTCCAACCTTCCCTTGAGCACATCCCTTATGCCATTAAATGCCTTCCATCCGGCCCTTACTCTCCGTGAGATCTCCTTTTTGATATCTCAGCACAGGTAGACATATTGTGGCACCTGCACATATATACATTTATAATTAAAAATGATTAGAAACTGTATAAAATAAGTGTTAAAATATTTTGCATATTGTAGCACTGTAACCAGTTTATTGCACATAAATATTGATGACAAAATCTTATATGGAATTCCAAAGTTCATGTGGACTTTTGTTAAGAACCCCTGTCTTAGATGATGAGAAAAATATATAGGATTTTTGTGAATGAACACAAATGTGTCCTCTTTATCACTTCACTAGTAAGTTTTCATGCAGCAGCCATCCCTAGGCACTCCTTTGCTGTCATTCTTTTAAGTTAAACAATATACTGCTTTCATGTAACAAAATCCTTAATTATTCTTGAGTCATCTAAGATATGTGGTAATAACTAAACTCTGATTTGCTGAAGAGATTGCATATGACCGAAACATGTCTGAGAGTTGGTACCAATACTGATAAAAATCAGACTTACTTCTCCACTGCTTTCCATGTTTAATTTAATTCAATTTAATTAAAGTTTTGGAGTTGTCTGCCAAACATTTTTTGTTACCATAATTAGTCATTTACATAATAATTATTCTTATTAAAAGTATAATTTTAATTAAAACTTCTTAGCTTACTACATTATCTACGAAAGTGTCTACTTTACTTTATAACATATATGTTCTCTTCTATTTTTAATTATTCGAAATCTTCCTGTAATGAAGAAGGTAATGTCTAGCAAAGATATGAAGCTCCATCATTGGAATGTAGATAGCAAAAATAAATTCTTATTTTGAACTTGAGAAAAGTCTAGCATATTTTTTTACTAATCTGTTTCATCTTAAATAGCTTACTGGTATCATAGTACTGTTTGCGTTGGTGTTGTTATTATCAGGTTCAGCTAGGATCATATTAGTAGAATTTCATGTGCTGTAATGTATATATTTTAAATCTGGTTTGAATAATGCTACATTGGTAAGTAATGGGTGCCACTTTTATTTATAACTGAAGAAAAAAAAAAAAAAGCAGTTCCTGATTTGCCCTGGAGGAGTCAGCATAATTGTACAAGAAAAACATTCAAAAAGGCATTTTAACCCTTTTGTTACCAACCTAGCTGAAACTGGCTCTGGCTCTTTAGTATAAATGTCTTGTTTTCATAAGTTTTGAATTCAAATTTTCCACCTAATCTTAGTCACAATTTATGTTCCTAACACTAGCTTAATGATAACGATGTTATTTTACTACCTGCTATTCTCAAGGAGACCTATTGAGTCAAGTACGTCAGCACCAGCATCAAAATATAAATCAAATGGAAATTGTAGTTAAGACACCTGTGCCGGTGACACGTAAAAAGCACCGTCCGAACGTGGCAGATGCCAGTGCCGCCTGACAGGCGTCCGTGTCGGTGACATGTAAAAGCACCAACTGATCGTGGCTGTTTGCCAGCCTCTTCTGGCCCCTGTGCCAGTGGCATGTAAAAAACACCCATGACACTCACGGAGTGGTTGACGTTAGGAAGGCCATCCAGCTGTAGAAACACTGCCAAACCAGACTGGAGCCTGGTGCAGCCTCCATGGCTTACCGAACCCCGGTCGAACCATCCAACCCATGCTAGCATGGAAAATGGACGTTAAATGATGATGATGATGATGATGATGATGATAATGATGATTTAAAATAATTGGAAGAAACACAGAGCATCTCAAAATAAATAGAGTAACAAAAGGGTTAAATAGTTATTTAAGCCTGCATGTCTCATGATGGCAGCTCTGTGCATGTATGTATATACATTCTCTTCTGTTTTAGATTATTTAAATTATTCCTCCGAGGAAGGATCTGGTTTCTAACAAAGATACAGAGCTCTATCGTTGGAATGTAGATGACAAAGACAATGTCATGCCTTACTACCAACGTTGCCTGACTGGCCTCTGTGCCAGTGGCACGTAAAAAGCACCCACTACACTCTCGGAGTGGTTGGCATTAGGAAGGGCATCCAGCTGTAGAAACAATGCCAGATCAGACTGGAGCTTGGTGCAGCCTCCTGGCTTCCCAGACCCCTGGTCGAAACATCCAACCCATGCTAGAATGGAAAACGGACGTTAAACGATGATGATGATGATGATTCAATAAAAAGGGGTTTCTGTATATTTATTCCAGGACAGTCTTTTCTCCAGAGGGCATATCATTTTTGCAATAACGTCATGTCACATAGGGACAACATTATCCCCTATGTCACACATCTTTGAGCAGCTGCTAAGCACATGTTTGATGTTTTCCAGAACACCAACCCCCTACAGATCCCTTCCAGTTGGAAGGGATCTCTAGAGGGTTGATGTTCTGGGGAAAAAGGGTTGGTTATTTGGAAACCTTCTCTCCCATGTCACACACCAATAGTTTTTTGCTTGTGAATATAACCTTCTGTCCCACATCTAGAGTGTGAGAGGTCAAATAGGACCAAAATCTATCAATGTGCAAGAGGTCAGGAGTGTCCAGTCTATGGCTGTAAGATTCTCTGGTAGTGCATACAGGAACTAACTGGAATGGCAGAGCAGAGAATCTTAAACTGAGGGCAGAGTTGGGATTCCTGAGCAGTGGCAGGGACAGCAGCAGCAGCAAGCAGCAGCAGCAGCAGCAGCAACAGCAGCAGCAGCAGCAGCAGCAGCAGCAGCACCACCACCACCACCACCACCACCACCACCAGCACTACCAGCACCAGCACCACTGTCACCACCACCACCACCACCACCGCTGCCGCCACCACCATCACCACCACAACCACCACCACCACCACCAACAACAACAACAACAACATCAACAGCAACATATCCAGCTCCTCCCCTCCCAATCCAACTGGTATTTACATCAATTTCCTACCTTGGATGAAGACTTTAAGAACTCCATCTACAGCAGTTCTCAGGGCTTCAGCAAGTTCCTCATCTGATGTGAAATGAATCAAGTCACCATCATTATCTGGAAAAATAAATGAAACAGAATCATTAATACAATTATGAACACAAAAATAAACCCCACCCCCACGATTGTATGCATTCGATTCCCAGACTGGGTGGTGCATTGTGTTAGTTCACAAAACGCTTTGTTTTATAATGTTCCTGTTCAGTCAGCTGTAAATGAGCAGCCCTGAGCCAAACTAGAGCCTCATTCAGAGGGAATGTTGTGACCTTAGATCCTCCTCCCCCTCCCCCCTCCCCCACCACTACCCCACCTCCTCCTCATCCTCCTTATCATCATCATCATCATTACCATCACCACCCCATCATCATCATCATCTAACACCTGTTTTCCATGCTGGCATGGGTTGGACAGTCTAACAGGAGCTGGCAAGCTGGAGAGTTGCACCAGGCTCCAGTCATCCATTTCGACATGATTTCTACGGCTGGATGCCCTTTCCTAATACCTATTTCTTTATTGCTCACAAGGGACGAACAAGAACAGACAGAGAGGATGAACAAGGACAGACAAACGGATTAAGTTGATTATACTGACCCCAGAGCGTAACTGGTACTTATTTAATCGACACCGAAAGGATGAAAGGCAAAGTCGACCTCGACGGAATTTAAACTCAGAACGTAGCGGCCGACGAAATACTGCTAAGCATTTCACCCGGCATGCTAATGTTCCTGCCAGCTTGCTGCCTTCCCTTCCTAATACCAACCACTTTACAAAGTGTATTGAGTTCTCTTTGTGTAACACTAGCACAGGTGCTTCCCTCTGTGACACTGGCATGGGTGCATTTCACACGGTTCTGGCACAGATGCTGTTTTTTATGCGACACTAGCATGGGTGACCTTTATGTGGTGCAGGCACAGGTACTCCCTATGTGACATCAGCATGGATGCATTTTACATGGTACCACGCCATGGAAACCAGATAACTGGCCCTTTGACTAAACACAGAGACGACAAACAAGGACAGACAAACGGATTAAGTCGATTATATCGACCCCAATGCGTAACTGGTACTTATTTAATCGACCCCGAAAGGATGAAAGGCAAAATTGACCTCGGTGGAATTTGAACTCAGAACGTAGTGGCAGACGAAATACCGCTAAGCATCTCGCCCGGCGTGCTAACGATTCTGCCAGCTCGCTGCCATCACTATATACCTTCACTCTACCTCTACGTACTTCCATCCATCCCAATATATCTCCATCTACCTCAGTATATATCTCCACCTTATTATTATATATCTCTACCCGCCCCTGTTATGTACCTCCCGCACCACTGTATTTCCACCTTACTGTTACGTATCTTCACCCTGCCACAATAACCACTACCCACCACCTACCACTATATACTGACATAATAATCTCCCCCCCCCGCCACTATCACTGCCATATTCCTTCGACTAGCAAGGGAACCTCAACATGGTCACTTGACATGCTAGAAACAGCTGACAAATTTCCCCCAATTATACCTATCTGCACACATTGAATAATGTAGTCTTAGATACATAATACTTGATAAAATGTAATCATTAAGGCTGTAATGACTTTGATCATAGGTGTGCTCAATTATGGTTGACCCAGGGCTAAACCACAACAGCTCTCTATCTGCCTTATCTCTATATATTAACCCAACAGCAGATCCTATATGTGGTTGCTCCATTTGCAAGAAATTACAGTCACATCTCTCTTTAAGTCACACCTTATCTTAAATAAGAGAGAGTCACATTAAATGATTTAGCTCTCTTTGGCACATACAAACATGGAAGAGTAGATGTTAAAAGAAGATGATGATGATGATGATGATGATGATGAGGAGGAGGAGGAGGAGGAGGAGGAGGTGGAGGTGGAGGAGGAGGAGGAAGCTGATGCTTCCCCTCCCCTGAAATTGCTGGTCTTGTGCCAAAATTTGAAACCAATATTATTATTAGTCAGTAGTCTTATTTTTATCACATGCTTTCACTGCACTACCGAGTGCAGTTCTGTGTGTCTTGGGTATGTGCTGTGGTTTGTTATGGTACTCTTATTTTCACTGTGTTGAAAATGTTTTACATAGGATGTGCATGGTGCTTAGTAGTAATATTTTCTGTATGTTATATATCTTCATAAGTCCTAGTGCTTTGATTATGTACTTGTCTGAATGTTTTTTAATCACACCTAATGCACCTATTATATATTATTATGGGGATTGTTTCTGTTTTTAGGCTCCACATTTGGGTTACCTCTATTTCCAGATCTTTGTATTTTGGGAGTTTCTTAATTTCTTTTAGAGACACGTTGTCATCTGTTGGGATTGATACATCGATTAGAAAGTATTTTTTCTTGATGATCTCTGACAACTATATCCAGTCTATTAGCCTTGATCTCTGTATCTGTATGTATTGGCATATCCCAGAGTATGGTTGGTTTCTCATTTTTCTGTGACCTTTTTCTGGGATATGCCTATACCATCTTCTGTTGTCATTCCAGAGTGTTGGCATAGCTTCCAATGCATATAGGTCCCGACTCTGTCAACTTGGCTTTTCATCTTTTTAGGGGCTGATGAAATAAGTACCAGTTCAATACTGGAGTCAATGTAATTGGCTTAACCTGCCCCTGAAGTTGATAGCCTTGTGCCAAAACTTGAAAGCATTATTATTATTATTATTGCTTTTTTCCCTTCTTTCTTCAAATTTTCTTCGATTTCTTGCCGAGTGTTTTCCGTACACCTAGGGCAGAGAAGCTCATTGTATGCATTCCCAGATTACACACACAAATTCACAGGTAAAATATGTATTTAAAGAATTAATAAATAAATAAATTCCTGAATGGATGTTGTTTTCACAGCGATAATGCACTTCTCAGTACATGGGTCGTTCCAGTTAACTCGATTTTTTGCATTTCCTGTAAGGATGGTAAGCCTGGTATCATTTTCAAATAGGTTTCAGTACCTTTTTTTATCATTCCTAAAGATCCTACAATCTCTGGTACTGTAGTCACCATGAGATGCCACATTTTTTCAATTTCTATCAGCAAGTCTTTATATTTACTGATCTTGTCAAATTCTTTTGCCACTGTATTGTGATCGCAAGGAATAATCACGTCAATTAAAAAAACACACCTTTTTTGTTTGATCTTCTTCTTCTTCTTCTTATATGATTCATTGTTTCTTCTCCATTTTCACATATTCTGCAGTTAATTGTATTTTTTTTCATTACACGTATTTGGTGACTTCTGGTAGGAAGGCTTTGATCTTGTGCTGCAATTAAAAATCCTTCAGTCTCTGCTTTGAGTCCCGTGCTTCTCAGCCATTGTTGGGATTTTGCTTTGTCTATTTCTTTTATGTTTAGTTTAACCCAATATTTGCCATGTAAGGGATTTTCTTGCCATCGTTTTATCATGATCTGTTGCCATTCCAGTTTTTAGTTTGGATTTCAGTTGTTTTACAGCTTTTGCTGTTTCTTCTTTTTCTTCATAGTTGTTAGGTTCTATGGGTTCTTTTTTATATTTGTATTTATTATTATTATCATCATCATCATCATCATCATCATTATTATTATTATTATTATTATTATTATTATTATTATTATTGAGTGAGAGAGCAGTGCATGCTATCAAAGTGACACTGCAGTAAAATATATGAAGCCCAGTATACCCATCATAACTACCCGTCTAATAAGGGTACACCAGGCATATGCATAACAACCATATGTGCATAATATGGTGATCTCATATCAAGATAAACAGTGCTAGACCTTGCAGGTGGGGCCCAGATAGAATTTTCTTCAGGTTGAGTAGACCATCCTACTTAAAAGGTCTTTGAATAAGGGTTGTTTAAGGATGTTCAATGAAACTCCCATGTTTCCGAAGGTAAATTATCCAAACCTCAAAGAATTTCTCTCAACACATGGCTATGATGCTCCCCCACTACTTCTGCTCAACTAGTTAAAGTCAAACAACTGACAAGCAAATCTGTGGTATTGAGCAGAATATTTGCTGTAGCCCATCTTTTATATCAAGACATTATTATTATTTCTCTTTATCACAGATTTTGTTGGATCTCCTGGAGTCTTGCATGCATAGCGGGCTTACTACATACAACCTATGGTACCATACTATTCATTCTTTTCAGCTATCTAATATTTTCCTGATTATTCTGGCCATGCCAAAGAGGCAGACCTTTTATAATAGTTCTACTGGGCACTCTATTCCAATTTCCTTTATATCCCTCTTGATGCTTTCTGATACTACATTTTCCAAAGCCAGGATATTTCATACTAAAGAGGGTTGTATTTATCTATCTTTTCACTTTCCAATCATTATTATTATTATTCATTATTATTATTATTATCACTGGAAAAAGGATATATATTTGCAAAGGGAGGCCTACTTCTCATTGACAACTCGTGATTGTCGTACGCTGATGACGGGTCAATGCCCAGAAACTCGAGTCCGTGTGCATCATAGGTTGAAGATGGGAAGGATGGCTTCCCTTTGCAAATACTGACAGGGCACAGAAAGTGTGTCAATAGCCAGCTGGAGGAGATGTCCTCCTGGGGCTACAAGCTACAGTAGCATCCACCCTTAGGGGTTAGCCACATTTAAGTGGCAAATATACTTCACAATGTGTTGCAGCTACTGTTTATATCTCGCTCAGAGATCTATTATTATTATTATTATTATCATTATTATTATTATTATTATTATTAATTTCAGAAAGCAATAATACCCTAAGACAACTTTGTAAAAGTTGATAGGCAGATGAGGAAGAGGAGGAGGGTGGCCTGTGACAGACTACAGCTGTAATGCAATAATTATTGATCTTTATTTTCACACAGATGTCTTTGAAACTTGTTTAATATTGGTTGTTCCAGTTTAAAAAAATATTGAACATCTTTGGAATTTATTGATTCCTTCTGACATTAATTCCACCAGGCTCTGCAATAAGAAACCTTATTTTATATTGAAGAATAATAGTGTTGTTGGTTATTGGTTCCAATGAACCAATCACTGTTTCATTGCATTTCTGGTGACAAGGGAGTGTCAATAACTTGTTGCAGAACAAATATCACACGAGAAATTGGTTTGAAATCAATACTTTTCAATTTTCTCATCAATGTTTACATCGTTTACTTTGAGCTAGACACTTTATTTCATGTTGCACCAGTCCACTCAGCTGGCAAAAATGAGTTGTACTTGTTACATTCTGTGTCACATTGAATCTCCTTGAAAACTATGTTCAGGGTATGTGTCTGTGGAGTTCTCAGCCACTTGCATGTTAATTTCACGAGTGGGCTGTTCCACTGATTGGATCAACTGGAACCCTCATTGTCATAACCACCTGAGTGCTGGTTTATTTTTTTTTCATATCGGTAAAAACCCTTTGCAAAAATACACATACATACATAGGTCACTTTTCGGTGAAAAATATTACACATGTGATCAGCATTTTATTTCTTTATTGCCCATAAGGGGCTAAACACAGAGGGAACAAACAAGGACAGACAAAGGGATTAAGTCGATTACATTGACCCCAGTGTGTAACTGGTACTTAATTTATCGACCCCGAAAGGATGAAAGGCAAAGTCGACCTTGGCGGAATTTGGACTCAGAATGTAACGGCAGACGAAATACCTATTTCTTTATTGCCCACAAGGGGCTAAACATAGAAGGGACAAACAAGGACAGACAAAGGGATTAAGTCAATTAAGTCGACCCCAGTGCGTAACTGGTGCTTATTTAATTGACCCTGAAAGGATGAAAGGCAAAGTTGGCCTTGGCGGAATTTGAACTCAGAACGTAAAGATAGATGAAATACCGCTAAGCATTTCGCCCAGCGTGCTAACGTTTCTGCCAGCTCGCCACCTAAAACTTCATTAAGGTACTACATTCCACTGTGTCATGAAACTGTTGGTAAAACAATATACAATGCCTTCTGCAGGAAAGACCGCATTGTATACTAAATAGATTTGTCAGAAGAGATGAAGAAATTATTTCTTAGTTTATTTATATACAGCTATAGGTTGTCTTCAAATTTCCAAGAAAATGAAATGAAATAAAGTAAAATAAAGTAAAATAAAGTAAAATAACGTGGAATATTTACATTATTGCATTTGAGAATTTTTCTTCTAGCTTGAGTGAAACAGAAGCATCCTCAAGCATTAGACAAAAATTTCTTAAATATAATAGTATAAATATTCTATTTTCTTTTATTTTATTTCATTACTTTCTGTGCCATTGTATAAACAAACTAAAGAACAATTCCGTCATTTCTTCTAACTAATTATTTGTTGCCAGCATGCTAATCTGCACACTATAAAAAGCATTTTATTTTTATTCATATATATTCAGAGTTGGCCAAAAGTCACACGACAGTAAATAAAAAAAATTCAATAAATACTCAAGATTCAATTTTATTTATTCATTCCAATTATGAATGTTTAATAATTGAATGCTGTGAGTTAAAATCACCGTTTTCTATTCAACATTTGTTTAATTATTAGTGAAATCTCATATATAATATTTTTTTGTTTTAATCTTGGAATTGAATTTGATTTACTGTCAGGTGACTTTTGGCCACCCCTGTATATTTATGTATACATGCACACACACATGCACACACACATGTACACACACACACACACACATACATACATACATACATACATACATACATACATACATACATACATGAGTATGTGTATGCGGTGTACAAGGTAACCCCACTAATACATTCTGTAAAGAGGCTGACAAATGAGTAGAGATAAAGAGAAGGGCCCTTAGCCTTGTTTACACCATGACACCCTTTCTGGATAAAATGCATCCTGTACATTCGGAAAAGTGATGGGTGTTGGGAAGGGCATCTAGCTGTAGAAACAATACCAAATACAATTCAGAAGTGAGGTGTGGCCTCCTGATCTGTCTAGGAGAGAAGTAACTCCAAATAAGAACTGACTTGCACCATAATGACTCATCCTAGCCATGTTGGCATCAATGCAACACAGCAGGCAGTGCGAAAAATCTTTAGTCAATTGCAGAGGAAGGGAATGTCCTGCAGTGTAAGTTGTGTGTAAAATGATGATTATGCATCATCATCATCCTCCTCCTCATCCTCCTCCTCATCATCATTGTAGTCATCATCATAATCATCATCATTTTAACATCCACTTTTCTATTCTTGCATGGGTTAGATGGAATTTGTTGAGGTGGTACACTCCCAGTCATCAATGCTCACCTATTTCCAAGTAAGATCTGACTGGATGAGACCAGAGCAGACCAGACCAGACCAGACCAGACCAGACCAAATATATTTTCAAGGAAGATTGGAAACAAAGAACATAGTTTGCATGATGGTGATACTTGCTTATAACTTTCATGCGATGTTAAGACAAGGACTCAGTAAAACACACACATGCACACACATGTACACACA
>NC_042997.1:125750822-125803322 GCF_006345805.1 Octopus sinensis | reverse complement strand
AACAACATAGTATGAAAACTAATTACTCCATCAGTGTCTTCTCAGATAATTAGTTTTCAAAATATACACATAGGAAATGATAAATGGTTTTCATTTGAATATTAACTGGTTAAAGTTCAATAATTTGTAGTAATGAATATACTATAGCGTGGGATATCAGCAGGAACTGGTAGAGATTCTAAAATATACCATTGTACTACTGGGGTTATGTCCCTTCGCTATGTCAGTTCAGATCCTTTTTAGGTTAACTTTGCTGTGAGTCTTTGCCAAGATCATTAAAACAGATTAATAGTCAAGTACTGGAGTTTATTGAATTGACTAGTATCAGGATCTCTTAGGCTCCTTCAAGCAAAAGACTGCAGCTGTGAAACCTCAACTTCTTAGGACAGTTTGCGCTTTAAAAGTGGATGAGGATACAAACCCTGATGGCCAGAGTATTTTTCCAAAGAGCAAGTGAAATTAGCTTTGAAAGACATGATGATGAAACGTCGTCGTCAGATTCACACTTTAGGCAAGCCTTGGATCAACTAAAGCCTTATGAGTGGATTTGGTTGATGGAAACTGAAAGAAGCTCATCGTATATAATATATATATATATATATAAATATGTGTGCATGTGCATGTGTGAGTGTGACTAATCCTTAATATCAGTATGTATAGTGTTAATGTACTGAGAGAAAAATTATGCATAAGAGGAATCCGATCCACTAAGCCATGCCCCTCCACTTATATAAATGTGGGGTAGCCATGTATCTTCTCCATAGTAAGACACCCGCTTGTCCCTAGCTTAAAAATCATTTCTTCTCCCTCTCAAATACCTCCACTGCCACCACCACTTAATCAAAAAGGCCTTTCTCTTTCCCCTTTCCTTGTCCTTTTCCTGTTTTGCAAGTTGCTTGGCAACTCCTCTAGTGCTTGTGGCAGGGTAAAAGCACCCAGTTTACAATGTAAAGTGGTCGATGTTAGGAAGGGTATCCAACCATAGAAACCATGCCAAAGCTGACACTGAAGTTCAATGCAACCCTGTAGTGCACCAGATCCTGTTAAACTGTCCAACCTATGCCAACATGGAAAACAGATGCTGAATGATAATGATGATGATGATGAAACAGAATTGTACACACAAACACAAACTTACACTAACAAAAAAATGCACACACATTGACACACACACATATGTCTATCCACATAAACGCACACTTTAAAATACATATCTACAGACACACACACACACACATATATGCACTCATTACTTATACATATACTGCTGATGCTCATTTTATGACTATAAATATTTCGATATATCATATTTAGGAGCAATAACTAGAATGCTTAATAACACAATAGTACAAATAAAATGAATCTCATGGACAATTAGCAATGCTGCAAACGATATAGATATTTTAAAGAAACATGATAAAAATAGCATGATTGAGCATTAATATAAAACATTACACTATAATATAGCGAAGCAGAGAACATCAGAGTTAGAATAATAACCATGATACTACTTAGTAACAGTCAATATAGTATCATCAGTTGGATAAATTAGAATAATTGACTAAACCAGAACAATTGAATAAATCATTGTAAGTATGATAGGCTGAGTGAATGTAGCAATATTGTGTAAAAGCAGTAAGGAATTATTAGATGCAAACCTTATTCAAGATTAGTAATGGTATTTATACCATTATTATTTGTAAGTAGAATTTTAGATGAATTCATACACATTTATACACATGTATACAAGCATGTATGCGTGTATTTGGTTGTATTTGGTAATATAATGTACTTAGTAGAAGATGATATCAAAGAGTAAGATGACTTAGAATGAATAAATAATTTAGTATGAATAAGAATAACCAATTGAATTATTAATGGACAATATGCAGAGTGAAAGTATTAATAGGGAATAATAACTTGTAAAGCCTATTTTGATTTTATAATATAATATCAAAATTTGCACATGAATATGTCTTTGTTTAGATGGATACAATTATAATGTAATACAGATCATACAGACTCTATCCTTTACCATTGTAATTGTAATTAAAAATTTCTTCATATTACGCAATAATTAAAAGTCCAAGTAAATTTCTGCTTGTATTGAATTACAATTTCATTTTATGTAATAGATTTCGATTTGCTCTTAAAATCTCAAATGCTTTGCATATACGTAAATGACAATCTTTCCTATCCCCTTGGTGTATTTGATTAAATTTATAATACTCCATTACATCATATAATCTATGCCCTTAGACTGTAAATGAAATATATGTCCTGCAAATGAGTCTTAGTGTCTAATTTAGGGTTAGGAAATGAATGGTGTTGTATATAAATGCATTGCTTAAAATAATTGATGTAGCTTTCTGCATGCATTACGTGTTCTTATGGAATATCTGTAAACAATATTTTTACACAACAGTTCCCAGTTAATGGACAATTTTCATCTACCCTACAGTTGCATTTACAATTATTTTTCCTATTGTATTCATTATGATTCACTAAGTTATGTAGCCTCTGACATGTATAGGTTTTGTATATTCTCTTATTCTCGTACTTGTTTCAGTCATTCGACTGTTGCCATGCTGGAGCACCACCTTGGAGTGTTTTTAGTGGAACAAACCAATCCCAGGACTTGTATTTTTAAAGCCTAGTACTTCATCAATCCATTTCTTTTTCAAACCATAAAGTTACAGGGAAGTAAACATGCCAACATTGGTTGTCAAGCAGTGATGGGGGAACAAACATGAACACATTCACACAGATAGACAGATACCTATATCTATATGTATACATACCTACATACATAAATACATATATGACACTTGCCCAGGGTGCCACACAGTGGTACTGAACCAAGAGCCTTGTGGTTGGGAAGCAAGTTTCTTACCAGACAGCTGCATCTATACCTATACTTGAAGAAATATTTATCCCATTTCAATAGTAGTACTTTCACTATTACAACTGGTGATTGAGATCTTATTACACTAATTATTTAAGTTTCCTGTGATAAAAAGTTCATTCACATTACTTGAATCAGCTTGGTCTTAACGCCTTGCTCAAACCTAAGCGTGCTCTATTGCTTTTCTGTATTGTCTTAGTTCTCAAACCTGAGACTGATGGTATCCTATAATTAATATTACAGTCCTTATCAAGTTCACTACAATTAGATGCAGCTACTATTAAAGCTAGGTTTGGAGTAGTAGAGTAGCAAAGCTTTACTGGGTTAGTATTAAAGATCTGGTAGTTTGTATTGTAGGGGAAAGTTGTCTCTCTTTTACTCTTTTACTTGTTTCAGTCATTTGACTGTGGCCATGCTGGAGCACTGCCTTTAGTCGAGCAAATCGACTCCAGGACTTATTCTTTGTAAGCCTAGTACTTATTCTATCAGTCTCTTTTGCTGAACCGCTAAGTTACGGGGACGTAAACACATCAGCATCAGTTGTCAAGCAATGTTGGGGGAACAAACACAGACACGCAAACATACACATACACACACACATACACAAACACACACACACACACACACACACATACGATGGACTTCTTTTAGTTTCCGTCTACCAAATCTACTCACAAGGCTTTGGTCAGCCCAAGGCTATAGTAGAAGACACTTGCTCAAGGTGTCACACAGTGGGACTGAATCCAGAACCATGTGGTTGGTAAGCAAGCTACTTACCACACAACAACTCTTACGCCTAATGATTCTAAAGAATATTTTTGATACTGGAGTTTTTACCTGTACCGAGAACAGAGGATTACTGAGTTAATACTAAAGATCTGGCGGATTGTATTGTAGGGGGAAGTTTTCCCTAACTATTCTAAGGAATACTTTTGATGCCAGAGTTTTTACCTGCACCAAGAACAGAGGTTTAACCAGGTAATGTTTCTCTTTCTTTCATTTTTTCTTATTTAACTCAATGTAGGTAAAATATTTTCAGCAGAGTAACTATCTGTATTATTATTTATTTTATAAGAGAGCACTTCCAGAGTTTGCAAATTTTCATATTTTATGACATGGTTAGATTCAGTCATTGTATTAATTATGTTAAATGCTTTATAGAGAAAGGGGGGGAGGAGAGAAAGAGTAAAAGACATATACAGAGAGAGTTAATGTAAGAGAAGCATGATGAGAGCACATACTAAGCTTGGTGATAGGCAATAAGTAATGGAAAATTACATACAAACACACACACACACTCAAAAACACAGAGGAGGAGAAAATGAAGGAAGAGAAAGAGGAGAAGCAGAAGAAGGAGGAGGTAAAGGAGGAGAATATTCAGGAAGAGGAGGAGAAAAAGGAGAAAGAAGAGGAGAATGAGAAGGAGGAAGTAGTGAAGGAGAAGGATGAGAAGGAGGAAGAGAATGAGAAGGAGGAAGAGAATGAGAAGAAGGAGGAGTAGGAACAGTAGATGGAGTAATAGTAGGAGGAGCAAATAACAGGGTAGTTATGGAAGGAGTTCATATTTTGCAGAGATAGGTTTTTGATTGAGTAGACTGTGATTGTATTGATAAAATTCAGAAAAATAATCTGTATTTAATGCAAATATACAAATGAGAAATTTGTTTAATTTTATTTTAAGGTAATAAATATTTTACTTTTGAAAATTAGTATACATTTCATCATTTTGTATAAGCCTCAAGAAATTTGATAAAAGTTAATTATAATTATTGTATGTATATCAAATTTCATTAATTTTACCAATGTTGGCAAAAGTCTACATTCAAAATTACTCATCATCTGACAAGTAACAATACTAACATGCTTGTACTTTTGTGTGTGAATGTGTGTGTGTGTGTGTGTGTGTGTGTGTGTGTTCTCTTCTTGTAAGGAGGGAGCTAGTTGTTAATGAAGATACAAAGCTCCATTGTTGGAACACAGATAACAAAATTAACTTCATACTTTGAACACTTGCATGTATGTCTCTCTCTCTCTCTCCCTATAAATATTATATATATATATGAAATGCAGTTCGGTTTTGTACCAGGTAGAAGCACCACTGATGCTATATTCCTGGTCCGACAACTGCAGGAGAAGTACCTAGCTAAAGATAAACCCCTCTACATAGCTTTTGTAGACTTGGAGAAAGCCTTGACAGGGTTCCCCGTTCCTTATCTGGTGGTCGATGCGGAAACTGGAGATTGAAGAATGGCTAATAAGGGCTGTACAGGCTCTATACAGAGAGGCTGTTAGCAAGGTTAGGATTGGCAACGAATATAGTGAAAAATTCCGAGTAGAAGTAGGTGTGCACCAGGGCTCAGCCCTCAGTCCCCTTTTGTTCATCATAGTACTTCAAGCAATAACAGAGGAATTCAAACGGGATGCCCCTGGGAGCTCCTCTATGCCGATGACCTAGCTCTCATAGCAGAATCACTACCGGAACTAGAAGAGAAATTTCGGGTATGGAAGCAAGGTTTGGAATCAAAGGGCCTTAGAATAAATGTGGCAAAGACCAAAGTATTAGTAAGCAGCAAGAGGTACTCACACACATCCCCTTGGGTAGGTGGCCCTGCTCAACCTGTAGGAAAGGTACAGGTAGAAACTCCATAAGATGCACCCAATGTAAGTTATGGACACATAAGAGGTGCAGCAACATTAAAGGGAAATTAACAGATAAGATAGCTTTCATGTGCGGCAGATGCACAGGGACAATAGACACAACAGACACTCAGAAAACAGATTCCATCACACTCCAGGGAGAGAAACTAGAAGTAGTTGATAGTTTCCGCTACCTGGGAGACCAAGTTAGTAGCGGAGGTGGATGCACAGAGAGTATCACCACTAGAATACGAATAGCCTGGGCAAAGTTCAGAAAGCTCCTACCCCTACTGGCAACAAAAGGCCTCTCCCTCAGAGCAAAAGGTAGATTATATGATGCATGTGTGCGAACTGCCATGCTTCACGGTAATGAAACATGGGCTGTGACTGCAGAAGACATGCGTAGACTTGAAAGAAATGAAGCTAGCATGATCCGCTGGATGTGTAGTGTCAGTGTACACACAAAACAGAGTGTAAGTATCCTGAGAGAATGCTGGATATAAGAAGCATCAGATGTGGTGTGCAAGAGCGACGCTTGCGATGGTATGGTCATGTGCTGCGGATGGATGAAGAGAGATGTGTGAAGAAGTGCCACTCCAAACATTGAAGGTATCAGGGGGAGAGGTAGACCCAGGAAGACATGGGATGAGGTGGTCAAGCATGACCTCAGAGCATTGGGCCTCACTGAGACAATGGCGAAGGACCGAGATCTCTGGAGATATGCTGTGACTACAAAGACCCGGGCTGCTTTCTGCAGCAATTCCACATACCCCCTACCCATTCTAGTACCCCCCTACCCATTCTAAGTACCCCGGATCCCCAAAGTACCCCGGATCCCCAAAGTACCCTGGATCCCCAAAATACCCCAATCCCCAAAGTACCCCGGACCTCGTTGCCCCCGTGCCGCTGACACGTTAAAATGCTCGAATCCGATCGTGACGATGCCGGACCCTCCGGCCCCTGTGCAGGTGGCACGTAAAAAGCACCCAATCCACTCACGGAGTGGTTGGCGTTAGGAAGGGCATCCAGCCGTAGAAACTCTGCCAGATTCAGACTGGTGCCTGGAGCGGCCCCTGGCTTCCCAGACCCGGTCAAACCGTCCAACCCGTGCTAGCGCGGAAAGCGGACGTTAAACGATGATGATGATGATGATGATGATGATGATGATGATATATCATCATCATCATCATCATCGTTTAACATCCGTTTTCCATGCTAGCATGGGTTGGATGGTTAGACTGGAGTCTGGGAAGCCAGGAGGTTGTGCCAGGCTCCAGTATGGTCTGGCAGTGTTTCTACAGCTGGATGCCCTTCCTAACACCAACCACTCCGTGAGTGTAGTGGGTGCTTTTTACGTGCCACTGGCACAGAAGCCAGACAAGGCAGCACTGGGATTGGCCACATTCAAATGGTGCTTTTTACGTGCCACCGGCACAGGTATCACAACTACAATTTCCATTTGATATTTATTTTGATGTTGATGTATTTGACTCAATAGGTCTCCTCAAGCACAGCAGGTCACCCTACGATCCAAGGTAAGCAAAGCAGGTCGTTCTGCAATCCAAGGTACTTTGGATAGGCTGGGGCTATGCGAAACTGGTGCAGGAAACAGCCATGAACTCACATTATTTGTCAGGTTTTTGCAGTGTGTGCACACTGACATTACACATCCAGCAGATCATGCTAGCTTCATTTCTTTCAAACCTACTCATGTCCTCTGCAGTCACAGCCCATGTTTTACTACAGTGAAGCATCACAGTTCGCACACATGCGTCGTACAATCTACCTTTCACTCTGAGTGAGAGACCCTTTGTCACCAGTAGGGGTGTAAGCTTTCTAAACTTTGCCCAGGCTATTCGTATTCTAGTGGTGACACTCTCTGAGTTTCCACCTCCATTACTAACTTGGTCACCTAGGTAGTGGAAACTATCAACTACTTCTAGTTTCTTCCCCTGGAGTGTGGTATATATACTTTGGGTATGGTAGATGAGTTCAGCAAAAATTTAGATTCAGATGAATATGGTACTTAAGTTGAGGCACCAGAATTTAGTACGGTATTATCCATACAATTTCAAAGTAAGGTAATTAAAATCAAAATATGCAACAAGGATATCCGGAGGTAATGCATCATTATCTGCATTGCCTTTGGATATCCTTGTTGCTTATTTTATTTTTTATTTATATATATATATATATATATATGTATGTATATACATACATATATATACATACACACACAGACACACCCATATATACATGTATGCAGATAGATAGATCAAGCTGGCAGAATCGTTAGCACGCTGGGTGAAATGCTTAGTAGTATTTCGTCTGTCTTTATGTTCTGAGTTCAAATTCCGCTGAGGTCGACTTTGCTTTTCATCCTTCGGGGTAGATAAATTAAGTACCAGTTACGTGCTGGGGTTGATGTAATCGACTTAATCCCTTTGTCTGTCCTTGTTTGTCCCCTCTATGTTTAGCCTCTTGTGGGTAATAAAGAAATAAGATAGACAGATAAATAAATAGATATATAGATAGATAGAGAGGTAGATAGATAGATAGATGATAGATAGATAACATTGTATTTTTTTGTAAAAATTTACTGGGTAAAAACATATAATTGTAGATATAAATATCTCTCTCTCACTCTCTCTCAGGGTATCTGTTTTTCTTTCTCTGTGTGTGTGTGTGTGTACGTGTATAAGGAAAAAAAATTTTCTTACAAAGGCACAAGGCCAGAAATTTTTAGAGGAGTGAAAGTTAGTTACTAGACTGTAATAATACACCAGTAAGGATATTTAGTTACTATTTACACCTACATATTACTGGGAACAGATATGTATACCAAATATATATATATATATATATATATACCAAACCTGGCCACATGGCTGGCTCATGGTACTGATGTTTTTGATAATACTGTCAGTGGTGCTGTTGGGGTGGTGGTGGAGGTGGTGCTGTGCTGGTTTTGGTGATGCTACTGATAGTAGTAGTGGTGGTGGTAGTGCTGTTAGTTTTTGGTGTTGTTGGTGGTGGTGATGGTGGTGACACTGGTAGTGGTGGTGGTGATTGTAGTGGTGTAGGTGTTGGTGATGATGGTGGTGGTGGTGGTAGTACTGGCAATGGTGGTGTTTTTTTTTATGGTGCTACTGGTGATGGTGGTGATGCTTCTTCTTATTTCTTTACTACCCACAAGGAGCTAAACATAGAGGGGACAAACAAAGACAGACAAAGGGATTAAGTCGATTACATTGAACCCAGTGCATAATTGGTACTTAATTTATCAACCCCGAAAGGATGAAAGGCAAAGTCGACCTCGGAGGAATTTGAACTCATAAATGTATTTTGCCCGGTGTGCAAACGTTTCTGCCAGCTCGCTGCCTTATGATGCTTCTACTACTACTACTACTACTACTACTACTACTACTACTACTACTACTACTGGTGGTGGTGGTGGTAGTAGTAGCAGTAGTAGTAGTAGTAGTAGTAGTAGTAGCATTGGTTAGGGTGCTACTGGTAGTAGTGGTGGAGGTGGTGGTAGCGCTGCTACTAGTGGTAGTGGTGTTACAGGGTGATGATGATGGTTGTAACAGCTGTGGCATGTTTGGTTCTAAAGAGGTGTTGTCAATAGCTTAAGGCAATTATTGTATTGTTATTGTTGCTGCTGTTGCTGTTGTTGGAAGTGTGGTGTGATGTTGTTCTTGGAGGTGTAGTATTTCATTGTTACTGTTTAGTCCCAGGTCAGCAGTCCTATTTCAGCCTTGACGATACCATCTTTTATGCTGTTATTTCAGGAAGATCATGCAACCACATAGAAGCTTCCTCTATGCAGCGTTTTGCAACCAGGATCCATGCAACCCTTGAGAATCCAGATAAGATTTTTTGCTAAAATTTATCTGCAATAAATTGGTTGTACTTCTATAATATTCCTTTATATGCTTCATTTATTTGACTGCAGCTATGCTGGAGCACTGCTTTTAGTCAAACAAATCGATCCCAGGACTTATTCTTTGTAAGCCTAGTACTTATTCTATTGGTTTCTTGTACTGAACTGCTAAGTTACGGGGAAGTAAACACACCAAGTTGTCAAGTGATGGTGAGGGAACAAACACAGATACATGAACAAACAAACACACACACACATATGACAGGCTTCTTTCAGGTTCCGTTTACCAAATCCACTCACAAGGCTTTGGTCGGCCCAAGGCTATAGTAGAAGACACTTGCTCAAGGTGCCATGCAGTGGGACTGAACCCAGAACCATATGGTTGGTAAGCAAGCTACATCAAATATTAAAATTTTTTTGGCACCTTGGGTTAGTATTGTCTACTACAGCCTCAGGCTGACCAAAGCCTTGTGAGTGTGGTAGAAGGAAACTAAAAGAAGCCCATTGTATATATATATATATATATGTGTATATTAATGTGTGTGTCTTTGTGTCTGTATTTGTTCCCCACCCCATCATTTGACAACTGATGTTGTGTTTACATCACCGTAACTTAACAGCGGCAGAAGGGACCGATAGAATAAGAACCAGACTTATAAAAAATAATGTGGTGCTTCAGCATGGCCACAGTCAAATGACTTAAACGAGTAAAAGAATAAAAGAATTCCTGATATTATTTAATTATAAAAACACAGCAGGGTTTTTTTTTATGTACATCAAATGGCTGTGAGGGTCCAATTGAACAAAATAGGAATGAAAGTGTTCCATAAACAAAAAACAAAAAAGCTAAGAACGATTGCTCTTTGGTGTTGTTTTCCCTTTTGTTGTGATGTTGTTGGTAGTATGGAGCGTTGCTTGTGCTGTTGTTGTTTTTGGGTGGCTGGTGGTAAGAAGTCTTATTCCCAACCACTTCGCAGCACCTTGGGCAAGTGTCTTTTATTATTGTCATTATAGCTTTGGACTGACCAAAGCCTTGTGAATGGATTTGGTAAACAGAAACTGAAAGAAGCCTGTCTATATATATGTATATATATATAAATATATGTATAAAATTTTTTTTCCGTAATGAGATAAAAAACCAAGGCTGTGTAGATTTTAGAACATTTATAAATAGAAGATCTTACAGCTGTTTCTAGGATATTTATTATATCCCTTCATCAGAGACGGTTTGAGAAGATGGTTAAGCAATAGTTAATTTAGATAAGATACGAAATAGAGAGTGAGGTGGAGGAATGAAAATACAATATCTCTGCATATCTCACATCTATTTTCATTCCTCCACCTCACTCTCTATTTCGTATCTTATCTAAATTAACTATTGCTTAACCATCTTCTCAAACCGTCTCCAATGAAGGGATATAATAAATATCCTAGAAAGAGCTGTAAGACCTTCTATTTATAAATGTTCTAAAATCAACACAGCCTTGGTTTTATATCTCACCACGGAAAAAAAAATTTTATATACACACGCTGATATATGACCAAAGTTGGACCCCTTATTCGCATAATCACTGAACCTGGAACTTAACTATGGTGTATTCATAGCACTTATTCAGCATTACCTGACACCTTTGGGTCTCACTGACACCATTACCTCTCATAACTTCTCTCTGTCTCTCTCTCTATATATATATAGGTGAAATCCTGAATAAGAAACTCTCTGATGAAGGAAGTAGTAGCCAATTTTCGGAATGAAAACACCCTTAAATCTATGGATTACTGTACCCCTGAAACAACTGTAAGAGGATTTCCATCAACATTTTACCTTAACAACATTACTTATTCTCTCAGATTATTTACATATGACCTGCTGTGCTTGAGGAAACCTATTGAGTCAAAATAAAAATCAAATGGAAATTGTAGTTGTGATACCTGTGCTGGTGGCACGTAAAAAGCACCATCCGAATGTGGCTGATGCCAGCATCACCTTGACTGGCTTCCGTGCTGGTGGCACGTAAAAAGCACCAACTGATGTGGCCGCTGCCAGGCTCCCCTGGCACCTATGCCAGTGGTACGTAAAAAGCACCCACTACACTCACGGAGTGGTTGGCATTAGAAAGGGCATCCAGCTGTAGAAACACTGCCAGATCAGACTGGAGCCTGGTGCAGCTTCTTGGCTTCCCAGACCCCGGTCGAACTGTCCAACCCATGCTAGCATGGAAAACGGACGTTAAACGATGATGATGATGATGATCTTTGAAATATTCCAACCGCAATGCTATGACGTTCTCTTAATTGCTCTTTGGAAGATTTTACTTTCTTCACCTTTTTGTAAGGGCATACTTTTATTCTTAATAACTTTTACAAAGTTGTTCTAACCTATTTACACTCATATATTTATATATGTATATTAGATTTTTATGTATTTGTGTATTCATGAATTTTTAATATGTTTTAATATTTTAATGACTGATACATTGGTAATATTTAAAAGACTGATATGCATCACTCTATGACAGAATATATGTATAAATAAATTATCGAGCCTATCTGAAATTATCCTTAACATATATATATATACATATATATATTCAAAGCTACATAAATAATTTATTCTTAAACGCGTGATAATGCTAATAAAATAGCGCGAACTGGTTAAACTATCCATATATTGCAGAAAAATACGTTACCAGCCAGCCAGCCAGCCATCTGGCCGGTAATGTATTTTTCTGCAATATATGGATACTTTATCCTGTTCATGCAATTTTATTAGTATTATCATGCATTTGAGAATAAATTATTTCTGTATCTTTCAATACATCTCAATGCTTCTAAAGCAAACTTTGTTTACTTCCATCATAAGTTATATATAAATATATGTATGTAAGTAGCTTGCTTACCAACCACATGGTTCCGGGTTCAGTCCCACTGCGTGGCACCTTGAGCAAATGTCTTCTACTATAGCCTCGGGCCGACCAAAGCCTTGTGAGTGGATTTGGTAGATGGAAACTGAAAGAAGCCCGTCGTATATATGTGTGTGTATATATGTAGGTATGTATGTATGTATGCATGCATGCATGTATGTAATCCAAACATGAAAACACAACAACGCGAGGACGTGGAACAAGTATAGTGTTATTGGACGCTCATATATATATATATATATGTATGCATGTGTGAGATCATAGCTGTGACCTATGCCAGTGTAGCATAACTGGCCCATTTAAGAGTACCCTTCAATCATTGGGCAATAAACTGTGCTCGCAAAGACCTGTTGAGTCAAGAGAAGTCACTGTTGTGGCTGATGCCAGTACCGCCTGATTGGTATCCACGCCGGTGGCACATAAAAGTACCCACTACACTCTCAGAGTGGTTGGTGTTAGGAAGGGCATCCATCTGTAGATACCTTGCCATATCAGATTGGAGCCTGGTGCAGCCTCTTGGCTTGCAAGTCCTTAGTCAAACCATCCAACCCATGCCAGCATGGAAAGTGGACGTTAAACGATGATGATGATGATTATATATATATATATATACATACACAATTATGTGTGTGTGTGTGTTTATCCCTCACCACTGCTTGACAACCAGTGTTGCTGTGTTTACATCCCTATAACTTTACAGTTCAGCAAGGGAGACTGATAGAATAAGTACCAGGCTTTAAAAATAAGTATTGGGGTCGATTCATTTAATTAAAATTCTTCGAGGCCATGCTCCAGCATGGCCACAGTCTAATGATTGAAATAAAAGGTGTGCTGCTGTTGGTGGCATGGTATTGATGGTAATGCTGTTGTTGTTGTTTAGCTCTAGGCCAGTTCTGATCCAGTATACCTATGATTGAAATATTCTAACCATGACTATCCTGTCCTTTATGCTGACTTGCTGTATAAAGGACTATATTACTCAATATGTCATTTGCTTTTATTCTATCTATCTTTACGTTCTGAGTTCAAATTCCACCAAGGTTGACTTTGCCTTTCATCCTTTCAGAGTTGATAAATTAAGTACCAGTTGCATACAGGGGTCAGTCTAATTGACTGGCCCCCCTCCCACAAAATTTTGAGCCTCGTGCCTAAAGTAGAAAAGAATATGTCATTTGCTTTTTATTTTAAGGTGAGAGAGTAAGATTTGAAAGACATATACTTACTTTTTCTAGCAGGCTGACTAACTATGTTGTAGGCACCAGTGGCACAGAGTGGGTTGTCAGGCCTCAGGGCAAAGCAGGTACTGACGGCAGAGTGTGCTATATTTTTTATTTATTATTGCTATTTTATAGCTTTTTCTTCTGAAGTTTTGCACCCCTAAAAATTTTGAACACAGGACAACTACCCTTGTGGTCCTGTTCCTGATATGCTGCTGGTTGGCACTATATGTGTTGTTGCTTAGTTCCAAGTCACTCTTCATATAGCATACCTAGGGTCATGCTTGACCATTCCATCTTTTATTCATCATCATCATTATTTATGTCCACTTTTCTAAGCTTGCATGTGTCAGCTGGAATCTGTTGAGGCAAATTTTCTACAGCCATATTCCTGTTCTGTGACCAACCTGCACCTGTTTCCATTTAAGGTAATATTTTTCCGATGGTCAGACATGCTTTTCACAAAAGATTGGAAATGAAGAATCTAACTGTATGATGATGATAATGATGCCTATTTACAACCAAGTGATGCCTCAACATGGGCACACACACACACACACACACACACACACACACATACACACACATACACACACACATGATAGGCTTCTGTAAGTTTCTTTCTACCAAATCCACTCACAAGGCTTTGATTGGCCTTGGACTATAGAACCCAAGACAGTATAGTTGGGAAACAAACTTCTTAATCACACAGCCGTAATAAGTCTTGGATTACATTGCCAAATGTGCTCTTTTTTCAAAAACACTTGGGTGTGAATTGAAGAAAATTAGACTGGTAATCAGGGGCATAGCCAGGGTAAACGGCACCCAGGGCAAGTGTCAAAATTGCACCCCCCCTCCAGCCAAAAAGTGTTGATCTTGGCCAAAATTGTGCCCCACCTCAAAGTAGCACTCAGGGCATGTGCCCTGCTTGCCTCACCTTAGCTACACTCCTGTTGGTAATATTATACAATAAGATTAAGGCAGTGAGCTGGCAGAATTGTTAGCACACCAGACAAAATGCTTTGAGGTGTTTCATCTGTCTCTATGGTCTTAGTTCCAATTCTGCTGAGATTGACTTTGTTTTGCATCATTTCGCAAATGATAAATTAAATACCAGTTAAGAACTGGGGGTCAGTGTAATTGACTAGCCTCACTCCTACCAAAAGTTTCAGGCCTTGTATCTATAGTTGAAATAATTATTATACAATAGGTGTGGCTGTGTGGTAAGAAGTTTGCTTCTCAGCCACATGGTTTTGGGCTCATTGCATGGCACCATGGGCAAGTGTCTTCTACTATAGCCACAGGCTGACCAAAGTCTTGTGAGTGGATTTGGTAGATGGAAACTGAGAGAAGCATGTTGTATATTTATATATATATATATATATATATACTTTATTTAAAAGCAGCAGAAATTCACATTGTTTCACATTTATGTGTTTACTCCGGTATATAAATATATATATATATATGTATAAGGGTGAAAAGGGACACACGAGTTGATATATATAAAAAAACAAGTCAAAATAGAAAATGCTAAAATAATTTTATAAAGAACATTTCAGTACCGGTTTCGGTCATTTTGAGACCTTTTCAACTGTAACGATTAAATAATTAAATTTAGAAAAATTAGAAGAAAAGTTTTTTTAAAGGAATATTTGTATAGTGTTCAGATATAAGTGGCATTCTGCCTTTCTCTGACTCCCTTGTTTGCACCAGTGCAAACAAGGGAGTCAGAGAAAGGCAGAATGCTACTTATATCTGAACACTACTATAGAAATATTCCTTTAAAAAAACTTTTCTTCTAATTTTTCTAATTTAATTATTTAATCGTTACAGTTGAAAAGGTCTCAAAATGACCGAAACCGGTACTGAAATGTTCTTTATAAAATTATTTTAGCATTTTCTATTTTGACTTGTTTTTTCATATATATATATATATATATATATATATATATATATATATATACATGTATGTATGTTAATAGTTATTGCCAAGCTAACATGGCATTCCAGGAAAATAGGGCGGATGCTGCCGTTGATTAGCTCCAAGACGCTATCGCCTCTAGCTAGCTATGTGACACACGAACCTGTGTCCATTATAACCTTCGAACAGGGGAGGTCAGCCACTTCCCCTTGCTGGTCTGGCATCTACAGACTAGTTTCGGGGTATTTGCCCCTTATCAACAGCCTTTAGAGAGATTTAGAAATATTATTTCTATTTTGGAATACCAGTGTATGTATTCCACTGAATTTAGGTAAATAACACTTCGAAGAGATGGTCAGCAGCAATGCTTGCTGGGTTTGGCTGCTCTTGGTTGTTTTTTTTTTGTTGGTCAGTTATCTTTAGCATTTTGACAGAAAAAAGTCATTCTAAAATTGTTTTTTAACAAAAGCATGCCCAAACAAGTCAAATGCTTCCACAGAGCAGGTTTTACAGCCACATCATCCAAACCGACCGGGTGAAACCGGGCTTAGCTGTTAGTGTATATATATGTGCAAACTGTATAAGAGTCCATAAGTCAGGAACAAATGCACTCGTATATCTGTCAGTAGGGTGGGTATATTAATCAAAGTGTACAGTATTAGATATCCATTACGGTTGATCTTTCCAATTAGTTTCACACTAATGCAGTGTAAGGTTAAAGTTCAATTATGTAACCCTGCACTCTTCAGAGGTAGCCATTATGAAATGAAATATAGCAGCTACTCTCTATTTTCAGAGATTTAATAGACACATCCAGCTTGTAGTTGCAATGAAAAAATGTTGAAATGAAAAGTGGTTAAGTTAAGAACTATGTCACTTGGAATTAAAAGCATCATCTTTGGGAGTGGTTTTGTTGCAAGTTGGTGGGATTTTTCTGGAAAAAGGTTTTTGGCAAATGTGTGTATCTTTAAGGTTGGTATTCTTGTGGGAATGGAATGCATTTAGTGGTGCTATATGAATAGCCTTTGTCAGGGATGGGTGGGTGGGTGGGGTGTTACATATCTGTATTCATTAGTGTGTTTTCTTTCTTTTATGTATTGGTTAAATTCGTGGGGCCTTTTGTGTGTGCAAGGAGGTTGTGGATAAAAGCTATTGGGTAGGTGTCCACCATGTTGGAGCATGTGTGTTTGTTAGTAGGTGCGTTAGTCAAACTTTTTGCTGGACTCCCAGGTAATGATGGAGGGCCGAAGTTGGGGGTCTGGCAATTATAGTCATGATGGGACATGCAGCTATGTAGTTTGTACTACCTTTTATATGGGCAAAGACTAAAAATTTCACTTCTGCTGTTCAGGTAGATGCCTGGGCGCTGGGAGTCCTTTAAAATCACTCTTTTCTCAGTCAGGCATGATCTGTGCTTCCTGCTGCTTTTGAAGTATGCTTTACATTACTCTAAAATCCTCCACTTTATTCTGTATGTGGTAGTGCTTTCTTTGAATGACCATATGTGCTTGGCCAAAGTTGTGGCATTACATCTCTCCAGGATGTTAGAGGACTTGTGGTTGTTATAGTGGATTCTGAAGGGGACTTTGTATGTTTGGTTGCCAATTTGGTCCTATTGCTGTCGCTTCTGCCTCATATACAACAACCTCTGTATTACAGTGAGCATTCAGTGGACACATTGAGTTACCCCTACATGGACATCCTGCCTGTGTCTCAGGTATGGGTCTACCTACTAAAATCTTTTTTACATTGGTTGTACAGCTAAAGGAAATTCTCAGGGTGTGCTTATTAAATATTTTAATGAACCTATTTGTACAGGGGAAGTACTTGTCTATTAAGCTAAGGAAAATCTTACCTACTCGGGTTTTAACACTTAAGAGAAGGGAAGCATGAACCACAACACTTTCCAGTGGCATGTTCTTTTGGAGGGGTTAGGGTCTGGCATGTAACTAATTCTATCCTTGAAATCTCTGGCAGTCAGATAACAAAGAAATTTTTAATGCTGCTACCCTTTACTAAAATGAGGGTGTAATTTGAGTGAGACATGGTTGATATTTCCAGTAGATAGAGTTATCCCCATCTGGCAACAGTAGTTGATATTATTTAGCCCCAGGTCAACCTTGATCAGACACACACGTGATCAAAGCTATTCTGGCCATAACTATCTTGTCTCTAGGTCTACATTATTCAATGTGTCCTTTTTATTAAAATAGCAATCTAAGGGAGACTTAGCTTCTATTTCTAGCAGGTCAAGTGACGACCACATTGGGGTTTTTCAATGTCTCTCTTTGGAATAGTGCAGATGGACTTGGGTGGAGTTAAAAAGTGATTGTTCTTCTGTATTTACCTTTGGTGGTATTTACCCAGCACAGCATGGATGAACAGACAAAACTTATGGGTTTACTAAAGCAACAGCTGTTATTTTGTGTATATGCTTTCTCTGTATTTGAATTGCCTAAAGGGGGTGGATAACTATCAAACTACCTACCTACTTACCTACCTATCTGCCTACCTACTACACACACACACTCATACATACATACAATACTTCCGTTATACATATACATATATATATATATATATCATCATCATCATCATCATTTAGCGTCCGTTTTCCATGCTAGCATGGGTTATATATATATATAAACACATATATATGAAGACAAACTTCAAATGGGAATGAAGATGACGTATGTATATATGTGTGTGTGTGTGTGCACGTGTGTGTGTGTGCACATGTGTGCATGTGATGTGTGTATGGTCTTGAGTTCAGTTTCACTGCGCAGCATCTTAACCCTTTTGTTACCAACCTGGCTGAAACTGACTCTGGCTCTGTAGTACAAATGTCATATTTTCATAAGTTTTGAATTAAAATCTTTCACCAAACCTTAGTCACAATTAATGTTCCTAAAACTAGCTTAATGATAACTAAGTTATTTTACTAAATTCTTTGTTATACTCTCTCTCTTTTACTTGTTTCAGTCATTTGGCTGTGGCCATGCTGGAGCACTGCCTTTAGTCGAGCAAAATGACCCCAGGATTTATTCTTTGTAAGCCTAGTACTTATTCTATACACACACATACACACACCATACATACATACTACATACATACATACATACATACATACTATACATATACATATATATATATATTGTATAGAGGGCATTATTACACATAAATGCCCACACTAGGAGGGACAAGTCATTACTACCAATGTAGTAATGACTTTGTCCCTCCTAGTGTGAGGCATTTATGTGTAATAATGCCCCTATACAATATAGATTATATTAATTTGTTCAAAAGAAAAAATTATTTTCGAATTCTTTTCTTTTATGAGGTTTTTCACGCTAGCTACCCCGATAATTTCTTGTTAAGATCCCTTATTAAGAGATTATCCTTAATTGTTAAACTTATATATATATATTATATATATACACATATATACGACATGCTTCTTTCAGTTTCTGTCTACCAAATCCACTCACAAGGCTTTGGTCAGCCCAAGGCTATAGTAGAAGACTATAGGGACTGAACCCAGAACCATTAAAATAATTGAGAGAAAAACAGAGCATCTCAAAATAAGGAATGGGTTAAGCAAGTGTCTTCTAGTATAACTCTGAGCAACAATTTACAGTAGGGATAGCCCCTCCCTTACCCCCATCTCATCTGTTGTACCTGGCCTGCTGTACTAACAACAACAGCAACAACAACAACAACACATTCCCTCCTGGAGGTGCCTCTTCTGCCACCCAATGCCTCCTATTGTCTTTATCTCACTACCTACCCTTACACCTCTAGGGGCCCTCTAGCATTTCATCCTCTCACTGAACCTCGCCCCTCCCCCGCTGCACCCACTACTCCCCCTATCCCTCTCTCAGCCCTCCCTCCACTGCTCATCATCTGGGATGCTTTCTCTATACCCACACCCTGCTCTCCCCTTTACTTCTACTCCACCTCCAAGCATTCTACTATACCTCACTGCATTCACCCACAACTAGTCCACCCCACCCCACCCTCTATCTCCTTTCTCTCTCCCTATAGCTCCTCTGTCCCCTCAATACACCTCATCTTTTTCCTCTCACCCTCTGGCCCATTCCACGACCCCTCACCTCTCATTCCTTCAATGGCTCTCCCAGATTTCTTCGCTTATTTCTCTCTACCTGTCTAATCTGTTGCTCCCTACCTCCCAGCTTCCTTTTGCACTCAGCCTTAAAATGTAAGATGGCCATAACCCCACTCCCTATACAACCCACCCTCATCACTTTTCTGCTCTGACATCCCTTTTATGAATATACCCACCCACTCACACTTCCCTTTCTCTTGTTCCTGTCATACTCCCTCTCCTAACTACATACATACACTAATACACACACAGAACACATACATGCATACACACACACACACATACATACATACATGCAAGCATACATACATCCATACATACATACATACATACATACATATACACATACATACATATATACGTACATACAAGCAAAAATCTTGAAATAAACTGAATAATGACATACAACATACATACATACATCATACATACATACATAAAAACAAAAATACCCTGTTGTTGATGTTGAAATTCCAATGGAGCTTTGAATCTAGGTTTCTCTATTGGCAAGAAATCTTGAAATAAACTGAATAAAGACTTATATACGTGTACATACATACATACATGTATAATATATCATATATATCTTGCCCAAGGGAAACGCATCAAGTTGAAAATCATTTCACTGAAGACATCTTCGCAATTTGAAGACAAAACTGTGCATGTGTGTGTGTGTGCATGTATGTGTGCATGTGTGTTCAAAAGTCAGTAAAAGAAACAAATGAGTTATCTCCCTTGCTGCTTGCAGTTTCCTCCTCAGGTTAACGCTAAGTTAATAAAAAAAAAAATCACTGGAATAAGAAGTGGATCCTTTCTTAAGGTCAGCTGGTGGAAACTACGGCCACGTTTCAATAATATTAGATTTTATCGGGAAGTGTTTTTTTCACAAACAGTTGACTTAGATCAAATTTAGGTATAGAAAGGGGACAGTATTTACGTGGAATATGTATAACGATCACAAACCGTATCAAAGTGCCTTCCTGAGACATAGGCCCATAAAGCCGGTTTCCTGGATTGAGTAGGGTATAATATATTCCCCACCCTTGAACAGGATACCAGTCTGTCGTAAGATTATCCATTTTGCCAGCTGAGTGAATAAATTCCAATAGTATTTAAAATTGGTCATTCCAAGTATAGAGTTTGTACACATTGCCATTGAAGGGCTTTATTTAAAGTGACCTAAAAGTAGTTATCTTGACTGACCACTAACTGGTACACTTTCCCTGTCTTCATCTCTTTGTTATCACTCTCCTTGTTTTTCTTTTTTACTTTTTTCTTTCTTTACTTTATTCCTCTCTTCCTGTTTTTTCTTTTTTCTTCTTTTTTTCTTCTCTTTTTTTCTCTTTTCTTTATTCCTCTCTTCCTGTTTTCGATTTGACCTAACAAATACATTCCCTACTTTTAGGTCACTTTCAATAGCACTGTGTACAAACTCTATACTTGGAATGACCAATTTTAAATACTATTGCAATTTACTCACAAGGTATTGGAATCTTATATGTATACCATTCTGCCTAAATAATAGATCTACAAATGCAATATCCCTCCATATCTCACATCTATTTTCATCCCCCCCATTTCACTCTCTATTTCATATCTTATCTAAATTAATTATTGCTAAACCATCTCTCTCACACATTACCTCTACCGTCCTCCGATGAATGGATAATAATATATCTTGGAAACAGCTGTAATACCATTCTATTTTATAAATGTTATATAAAATCTTCACAGCCTATGGTTTTTTTTTTTATCTCATTAACGGATATATATATATATATATATTATTGGGTCTTACATGTATAATATAATGAGTTGAAACACATTATGTTTTCGAAGACAAGCACTCACTTCATACGTGTTTAAAATCTCTCTCTCTATATATATATATATACCGGAGTAAACACATAAATGTGAAACAAGGTGGAAAAAAGAGTACTCAAATACCAGTGGTAGAGTAATATGCTTTATTTTAAGCAGCAGAAAATTCAACAAAATCTGTTACTCTGAGTTTCTCGTTGCCGTTCATCAGACAGTTTTTGCTAGAAAAAACTAGCAAAAACTGTCTGATGAACGGCAACGAGAACTCAGAGTAACAGATTTTGTTGAATTTTCTGCTGCTTAAAATAAAGTATATATATATATATATATATATATATATATATATATAAAGAAATAAGGGAAATAACTTCAACGTTCTCAACCTTTAGCTTTTCGATTAAGGCCCTAAAGATTGCTATAAGTTTGAGGAATCCTCCAGTTTAATGTTTAATAATGGTTATATACAACAGTAGCATAAATCCCCCACCTCCATCACGCATATACGCGTACATATGGCAATATTTTTTTTTATATCCGTAATAATGGTTTCTGATTAAGGAACAAGGGCTCACAGTTTCGAAAAGGAGATTTTAGCCGATACAACCGATCCCAGTGCTAGACTCGTACTTTATTTGGTAATGTTTCGGTTTTAGTACATGACGTTAGTTGCTTTGTCGAACATATGAAAAACAATGTTGTACATTTACTCGTAACATCATCGATTTTTACCGAAAGATCGATTGCCCTTTATTTTATCGACCCTCTGAGGGGTAAAAGGTAAGGGTGACCGCAGCGGGATTTGAACTCAGGACGTATAGAGCAGGAACAAACACCGCAAAGCATTTTGTTCGACACTCTATACTTATACAGAATAGTTTCGACAAACGATAGTGAAGGTTTTTGCCAGGCTGAAAGTTTTTACACGAAGCTAAACTGAAAGTCCGAATCTTTTTTATATTACGCCTGTAAATCGAACAGTTCTATATTACACGCATACATACATACAACACACATACATACATACATACATACATACCACATACATACACACACACATACATACATACATACATACATGTGTGTGTATATATGTGCATACATGCACACATATATACACACATTTATATATATACACACACATATACATTACACATACATATATATGCATACGCATGCATAAATAAATATAAATAAATGTATATAAATATATATATACATACATATATACATACATTTTTATGTACATATATCTGTATACGTCTCTCTTCCCCCCCTCTCTCTCTCTATATATATATACATATATATATGTATGTATAAATACATATATACATACACTATATATATCTGTATTCACACATTTATGTAAAAATTCGTTTAAACTCTTACAGGCAGTTTCTCTTTCTCTCTCTCTCTCTCTCTCCCCCTTCTCTCTCTCACACACACACAATACACACACACACACACACACACACACATAATACACAGACATTTTCCAACTCTTTCCCAGATTTGCTAGAAATTCTACTGGAACCATTACAGGTCTCCTGCAATAACAATAATGACATAAACCAAACAGATGTCTGTTCTGTTTGATTCCATTTGTTTCTGCTTTTCTTCCCCCCCCACCGCTGCTTCACTGTTCGTTATTTGATGTTACAGTCGTCACATTTAATCAGAAACACCAACTATAACAAACAATCATGTTCACATAGAGAGACATAACTATATACAGGTAACAAACACCGACACGATCACATCTACACACACACACACACACGCAAGCACACACTCATAGATGTGTACTAGGATATTTACATACACCCCAGCACAGGAGGAAACTGCGCAACACAACACAACACAACACACATACCAGTATGTCAAAATAACGCACCCTCTCTCCGACAGTCATACTAATTCAAATCCACAGAAAAACAAAACAAAATCTCTCTCTCTCACACATACACATACTCTCTCTCTCTTTCTCTCACGCATACGCAATCATACCAACGTATAAACACACACACTTGCACATACGTAAACAAAACATCAACTTTACAATTAGTTCGCTTCTTCTCTCGTGGTTACCTTCATGTGTTCGTTCGATCGTTCCAAAAAGTCCATCTCTTGGGATGTGGAACACAAATCAAATAGTTAAATCGCCGCTTATCTTCTTTCTTTTTCCTGTCCTTCTGTCTCTCTTCATTCATTCTTGTCTGAGATTGAATAAAGACATGTAATATATCTTCCAGACAAACTCACCGCCGCTGCACACACAGCTATTATTCTTTATGGACGACTAAAACCTATAATTAAATTTTTGTTTAAAACTTTGTTTGGGTAGAAACAAAGTTTAGGAAGAGAGCGAGAGAGGGCGAGAGAGAGAGCGAGAGAGAGAGAGAGAGAGAGAGAGAGAGAGAGAGAGAGAGAGAGAGAGAGAGAGAGAGAGAGAAGGACCGTAGCAAAGCTGGGATGTGAAAACAACTTACCTTTCCAGTGTAAATTGATTCCAGTTCGGTTCAAACTAGGAAACACTTCATATACTTTATCCTCAAGTTGGTGGTAGTTCCTGACAGTATTGTCCGATACATTGAACCTTCGTATCTCAACGGAATCAGTCTTAGATCGACCTGAAAGGATATATGCCTTGATTGTCAATGACATGTTTAGCGATCCTCCTTCGTTCTTTTATTATTGTTGATATTATTCAGAGGAGAGAGAGAGAGAGAGAGAGAGAGAGAGAGAGATCTCGTTCGTTTATCTCTCTCGCTCTGAGTTAAGTTCGAAAGAATACTGTTCGTAGATATTTCTAGAAGTTGACGATTATTCGACGTAAAAAGGGAATCCATTCATCCGGGCTGTAATCATTTTGTGAAATCTAGCAGAGACTATTACATTAAAAGTCACAAGAGATGGTCACAAACCCTAAAAATCCAACCAGACCGAAGCTAACTCGGATGGGGAGGGGTGAGTAGAAGAAGTCGGTGATGTATGAATTAATTAGTTGCAAACATTTGTGAGGAAGAGCTGAAGCAGGCGAAATGCGATTCGAAATTCTTGTGGGTGGGTATAAATATAAATATATATATATCTGAACAAGTCACTACTAATGAGAAGCCCTCGCAGAATCCTATTTGGTTCTGTTCTGGCAAGCAGCTAGACTAGAGTAAGATGCTATTTATGACGGCTATAACATAGTTCCCACTGACGTCACGTAGCTAGCTTCCACTATATTTTAAAATAGGTACGTTTTTAACCAGTAAGTAAATAAATGTGCGTGAAACTTCTCAAAAGAATGATTTCTCATTTTGACTAAACGCCAATTCACGGTAGGAAAAGGGTATACACGACCGATTCTGTGACAGAATGTTAGTGGTACTTATACAAGCTAACGAGGGAGCTAACATCTACGTGATTAGTCAACCAGCTAGACATAATAGCCAAATCTTCAAATCACTCCTTACGGATTTGAAGATGAGCATATTGGATAACGTGACTCCAAACAAATTGAATCTGAAAAACAAGAAGACGGGACAGTCACAACTGACCTGGGACAAAACAATTCTAAGAACTGGGACTTATACAAACCTTTAGAAAGAACCTCTGTGTGCTCGTTCAAACCTTTAGAAACAACCAGCAAATCTTTCTGATATTACATCCTACTGTTTTCGAAAGATAGTAGGACACCTTGAATATTGTAGTCTTAGATAGACAACGCCGAGAGAAAGCCTGAATGGTTGTAACTGGAATGCCCTTTGTCATAAATCTACGCGAACAGGCAGTAGCGTAGCTAGAGGGGCCAAGGAGAGCTGTTCGTCCCGGGGAGACTTTTACGAGAGTAGCACTGTTTTGGTCTGCTGTATAAGCCTGTATGGCAGTGGTCCTCAACCAGGGACCATATGACCCTAGGGAGTCCAAATAAGACTTTGGGGGATCCACATTATTATTTTAAGTGTCCATGAAAACAATGTTTCTTTGCCGGAAACAGCTCAGTTTCCTCCTCTAACGTTTTACGTTGTTCAACACAAGTTAATGTGTGAAAAACAAAAACACGAGTTCCGAAAGAAATATCTATAAAACTAGTTTTAAAGGTCGAATGGCGATGGGAGTCCTCCAGAATAGAATAGTAATCAAAGGGATGCATAGATAAAAGATGGTTGAAAACCACTGCTGTATAGGATTCGGGGCCTGGGGGAAGGAAGAAGCGGTAAACTCATTGGTTACTCCGGTTGGAACACACTTTAGCTACGTTACTGCAAACAGGGCTTATCTAATAAACGGTGACCGGTAATAAACTTTTCTGCTATAGGCACAAGGCCTGAAATTTTGGAGAGGAGATAGTCGATCACATCAACCCCAATACTCAACTGGTACTTATTTTATCGACTCCGAAAAGATAAAAGGCAGAGTCGACCTCGGCGGAAATTGAACCCAGAACGTCACAGCAGACGAAATACCTATTTCTATTTCTTTACTACCCAGAAGTGGATAAACACAGAATGGACAAACGGATTAAGTCGATTATATCGACCCCAGTGCGTAACTGGTACTTATTTAATCGACTCCGAAAGGATGAAAGGCAAAGTCGACCTCGGCGGAATTTGAACTCAGAACGTAGCGGCAGACGAAATACCTATTTCTTTACTACCCACAAGGGGCTAAACACAGAGAGGACAAACAAAGACAGACAAAGGGATTAAGTCGATTACATCGACCCCAGTGCGTAACTGGTACTTAATTTATCGACCCCGAAAGGAGGAAAGGCAAAGTCAACCTCGACGGAATTCGAACTCAGAACGTAATGGCAGACGAAATACTGCTAAGCATTTCACCCGGATAAAACCCCTTTTTTCCTGTGACGTTTTTTACCTGTGACTTTTTACCTGGATTCATCTAAACAACTACTTATTTTATCAAACCCAGAAAAATGAATTATAAAGCTAACGACAATGGAACTCAGGACGCAAAGGAAGTGTTTATTTACTGTTAATCAGTTCGTCAGTGTTCCACTTCTCCCGTCCCACTGTTCCTTTATTAATGGATTCTAACAAGGGCAAACATCTTGAGGGATGGCTCAGTCGATTACGTATGTACACCCTTATACGCCATCTATCTATCTATCTATATCTATCTATCTATCTATCTATCTATCTATCTATCTATCTATCTATCTATCTATCTATCTATCTATCTGTCTATCTATCTATCTGTCTATCTATCTATCTGTCTATCTATCTATCTGTCTATCTGTCTATCTGTCTGTCTGTCTGTCTGTCTATTTATTTATTCATAGAATTCAAAATTTGGATCGCTCGTTGTTGATATACTGAATGCAGCGAACCTTGAATATATTAATTAGAATTAATTATGCAGTGACAAAAAAACATTGACTAATACTATTTTGGGGCTTAAAGTGGTGAGCTGGCAGAATTGTTAGCACACCAGGCGAAATGCTTAGCGTCATTTTGTCCGGAATGTGGTTAGCACTTCTGAACTTTTTGATTATGCCAGTAAGATCTTGATATCGCAGATACTGTCAGTAGTCTTCCATGAATCCCTCACTGCACATCGTAGCTAAAACTGGATGAGTGAAATAGAAAACAACAACGAAGATCCCCCCCCACCTTAAAAACTCCAGTATTTGACTGGTACTTTATCTATTGCTACCTAAAAGAAAAAGCTAGTTTTATTTCTTTATTGCCCACAAGGGGCTAACATACAGGGGACAAACAAGGACAGACAAACGGATTAAGTCGATTACATCGAATCAGTGCGTAACTGGTACTTAATTTATCGAACCCGAAAGGATGAAAGGCAAAGTCGACCACGGCGGAATTTGAACTCAGAACGTAGCGGCAGACGAAATACCTATTTCTTTACTACCCACAAGGGGCTAAACACAGAGAGGACAAACAAGGACAGACAAACGGATTAAGTCGATTATATCGACCCCAGTGCGTAACTGGTATTTAATTTATCGACCCCGAAAGGATGAAAGGCAAAGTCGACCTCGGTGGAATTTGAACTCAGAACGTAGCGCCAGACGAAATACCACTAAGCATTTCGCCCGGCGTGCTAACGTTTCTGCCAGTTCGCCGCCTTAAGAAAAAGCTAGTCTTGGTAAGATTTGAGCACAGAACCAAATGCCGAAAAGTATTTTACACTGATTGTTTAAAGAGTCTGCTAAATCGCCAATTCACATCTCTTAGCATAAACAACGACGATAATAATGGGTCACAGCAAAAGTCTCTACGTGATTACTTCACATGCTTGAAATAGCAGCTAAATTTCCTTCAAATCACACCGTCTTTAAGACAGGAAGGACAAAGTCTAGGATAAACAAGATGAAATGTTCACTGCCGGGACATCTTTGGGATCTTTACCTTTTGACCGACAGATTTAAAAAAATAATTTTTTGTAACCAAACATTTTCAAACTTCGGCCCTGGTAGAATATGTCATATAAAACATCTTTTACTCTTAGCATTTTTGAGAAAAACTTATATTTACGAAGTTATTTCACGTTAAAGTTGTCCTATTTCGGTAATTTCAACCAATCAATGACGTGTATTCAGCTGAATAGAATTACTGCTGTCGTTTGTCAATAAGAACTTCCGGCGGTGTATATTTGATATTAAGTCTTTTTCCTGGTCGAGGCTGACCCTGGGCTAAACAACGACATCGACGGAAGCGGCGGTGGCTACAATAACAATAATAACTTCTAAACTTGCCACGAAAGGGCGCATTTTATGAGAGAGAATAATCGATTATGTTTTAACCTCAGTACGTGACTGGTATAGAAATATTTCAAATTTCAATTCAAATTTTAATTCAAGGCTAGCATTTTCGGGGGAGAGAGTTAAGTCGATTACAACGACCTCGGTGTCCAAACGGTACTTAATTTGTTGGCCTCAAAAGTCGACCTTGGCAGAATTTGAGACTGGTACAGAAATATTCTTTTCTACTCTAGGCACAAGGCCCGAAATTTTTGGGGAGGGAGCCAGTCGATTAGATCGACCCCTGTCCGCACCTGATATTTATTTTATCGACACCGAAAGGATGAAAGGCAAAGTCGACTTCGGCGGAATTTGAACTCAGAACTGGTATAGAAATATTAAGAGGTAAAATCTGTCTCGGCGCGGTCTGAATTCAGACCACCCTTCCGCCTCACCCCCCCCCCCCAAAAAAAAAACAAAAACAAAACACAAAACCAACAAAGAAACTGAATATTGTATGATATTTAGTTCGGCGCTCCACCCAGCACTGTCTTAAGGCATAGACACACTGGTCAGTTGTCCGACAGCCTCAAGGACCTAGGGGACTCAATGCTAATTTATGTATGCTGTAGTTATGCCTATAGAGTTCATAGTGTTTTACTTTGCCCGTTGGTTCGTAATGATATTCGTCCGCTGTTGTCAACGATGACCAGGGAGAAGAAGATGGACCATGCTGCGTCCGGCTATAGCTGACCAGGCTGAAGCATGCTCGGAAGTTTCTGCTACAGGTCAGCTACTGGTGACCTACTGGGAATGAAGGCAAAGAGTTGGCCCTGGACTTGCGCAGCTCACGTTCTCTTTGTGCTCCCGCGATCTTGTTCTGTTCGTAGGAGGTGGTACCTCTGTTGGTGCAGTTACACTGGGCAAGGTGGTCCGGTGTCTGCATTTCCCAGGTGTTGCGGTTGATCTAAAAGCACTTCAGAGAGGCTTTAAATATGTCTTTGGAGCGCTTTTACCTTGGTCTTTGCCTGTAGTCTCAGCAGGTTGAAGAGTCTGCCATCAATCCTGAGTCTGATCTTGACTCTGGTTTCGTCGATGTTGCGGAAAGCATCCGTCACTATGGTTCAGAACATCATGTTGAACAGCATAGGTGTAAGTACTCAGCCTTGCTTCATTCCGTTGGTGACTGGAAATGCAACGGAAGAATCTCCATTGTCCAGCACCTGAGCGAGCATGCCGTCATGAAGGTGACGCACTGGGCTAATGAATTTGTCTGGGCAGCCGAACTTTTCTATGATCATCCAAAATCCCTCATGACTGACGGTGTCTAAGGCCTTTGTTAAGTTTTCAAACGTCGTATATAGGTCCCTGTTTTATTCCTGAAACTTCTGGAGTTAACGTGCTGCAAATTTCATGTTGACTATCCCTGGGCCCTCTCTGAAGTCACTGACTCTCTGGTAGATGCCTGTTTTCTATGTGTTGAGGAGGCGGTTAAGGAGGACTCTTGCGAGCATCATATCAGCAATGTAACGAGATAAATTCCTCAGTGGTTGTCACAGGACTGTCTGTTCTTATTTTTCTTGTAGAGACGGACAATAAAAGCATCCTTGAACTCCCGACAACAATTTCCTGTTGCCATATGGTCTGAAAGAGGTTGGTGAGCTTTTGCGCCAAGACTGTCCCCCACTACCTTGTATATTTCAGCTGAGATGGCGTCAGAGCCTGGCGCCTTGCCATTTGAGAGAAGTTTAACCGCTTTCTGAACCTCTGCATCTGTTGGATGTTCTGCCAGAGAAGTGTTGATGTCAACTGGGGCTTGCGAGCAATAACCTCAGCGTTGATCGAGAAAAGCCTGGCCAGGACTTTGTTGAAGTGTTCTGCCTATCTTTTCAGGGTTGCATTTTTGTCAGTGAGGAAAATAATCCCGTCAGCATTGAGCAGTGGTGATGTTCCAGTTGACTGAAACCCGTAGATGACTTTCAGGGTATCATAGAAGTGCTTGAAGTTGTTGCTGTCAGCATACTTCTGTATTTTATCCACCTTGTTGTTGAGCCAGGAATCCTTCATTTCTCTGAGCTTTGCCTGCATCTTGCTTTTGATAGCAGTCTAGGCTGCTTTCTCGGGAGCCGATCTGCTGTCCTGCTTTTCATCGAGTATCTTCTAAATTTCTTCATTGTTTTCGTCAAACCAGTCTTGGAGTCCACGCGTGTTCTGGCCCAGATGAGTGAGTGCAGTGTTGTATACCACGTCTCTGAACATCACTCAGTCCTCTTTAGCTACTTTTGTACCAATGTCAAGTTGGCTCAGTTTGCTTCTAAGGTCTTCACTGTGGTTCTGTTTCACCTTGTATCGTTCTAATTTGCTGATGTTTAGTCGCCTGTTTGTCCGACAACATTATAGCATCCTTTTAATAATTCTTTCTAACATTTTGCACGAGATCAGCAATATCAAGGAAAGAGGTATGTCGATACCATCGGCCCCTGTACTCGACTTGTTCTTCATTTATCGATTCCTAAAAGATGAAAAGCAAAGTCGACCTCGGTGTAAATTTGAACTCAGAACTTGCCACCTTACCGTCCTTCGAATAACTCATTCTAATTTTGGTAGAAGGCCAGCTATTTTGAAGGGAGGAAACAAGTCGATTACATCGATGCCAACCATTTACTGAAGGAATCGGAAGAAATACCACAAATTATTTTCGTCCAATGCGCTAACGATCCTGCCAGATCGCCGACTTACGCCGCCCTTCTAATAACAATAATAATTATTGCCATTTATTTTTGGAATTTTCCACAAGGACAATGTACAAGAAAATATTAGTGACTTGTTTCATAAAGTGTGTGTGTGTGTGTGTTTGTGTGTGTAGGCGTGCGTTTGCGTAGGGGTTGCATAAGAATATCAAGAATCACCGGACCGGTTGGTCACTCTTGATCATAACGAATAAATTAAGTCTCACATTTCTGTAAGAGAAGCCAACACACATATTTAATATGTATAAAGCTCCGCTGAGGTATTTTCCCTCAGCTCTATTGTTGTTAACACATATTTGTGGTGTAGCAACTTAAAAGTCTATTTTTAGTGTATTCAGTGAATGTGTGTGTGTGTGTGTTAAAACGATTGGAGCGAATTTAGAATATCGCAGTCACATATTGAAATGATTTTACGTAATATCTAAGCACTAAGGTCACCAGATCATCAATTCTCAGCGGGTAGGGGATCAAAGAGAGCGAGTGGTATTCACACTTTTTCCCAAAGCACATGTATAAAGAGAAAATATCTTCGAATGCTGGCCGACACAGCTACATTCTAGAAACGGAGTGCAAATAATAATAATAATAATAAAAAAATGGATATATGAAATAGTTGAGCCATAATATTTGACAACTTTTTGCTTATATAATTCATTTTTATCTCTTTCATCCCGTCGCTTCTCATCTTCACTACATCTCTATTATCTAGACTATGCCAGCAGTAAAAATAATGACGACGACGACCACGACGACGGCGATCACGACGACAACAACAACAAAAGCTGCTGCAGTTTTTGTTGCAGTAGTAACATAACAAAACAGAAGTTTCTAGACAGATAGACAAAAAAAAAAAAAAAAAATCTGCACCTCTAATCAAAATTGTCAGAGAAGCAATACAGAGGTAAGAGATTTCGTGACTGGTGGGCTATAAAAATAAAGAATTAACAAGAGAAATATTTTTTTTTCTTTAAGAGTCGAGCCTCGAGTGCATTCCACCCATTCTTTGAATGAAACAGTACTCTTTAGCTTCCAATTCCACCTGACTATTTTCTTACCATTTCACATTTCTCTGTATATTACACAACCGTAAAACCGCTGATACGTTATATTAAGTGTTATACATTTAATAAATATTTCTGACTTTGGTACAATGACATACAATTTATAGGAAGAACAGGAGGAAGAGGAGGAGGACAAAAGTGATTGAAACGACCTCAAAGCATTACTTATCATTTATTGACACCCCAGTAGGAATAAAAGGCAGTCAACCCCTGTTCTATTTGAACGTAAACGGTAAATAAATATTGATCAAGGCGACGAGCTGGCAGAAACGTTAGCACGCCGGGCGAAATGCTTAGCGGTATTTCGTCTGCGTTATGTTGTGAGTTCAAATTCCGCCGAGGTCGACTTTGCCTTTCATCCTTTCAGGGTCGATAAATTAAGTACCAGTTACGCACTGGGGTCGATGTAATCGACTTAATACCTATGTCTGTCCTTGTTTGTCCCCTCTGTGTTTAGCCCCTTGTGGGTAATAAAGAAATAGGTAAATAAATATTGATTTCAAATTTTGGTACAAAGCCAGCAGTTTTGGGGTAGGGGCTAAGTTACTTAAATCGATCCCAGTGCTTAACTGGCACTTATTTTACTGACCCCGAAAGGGAGAAAGGCAAAGTCAGATTCAAACCCAGAATGTAAATACGGACAAAATACCGTTAAGCGTTTCGTCCGGAATGTTAATGGAATTCAGCCAGCTCGCTGCCTTAGAAAGTAATTAAATATTCTTTTCTACTCTAGGCACAAGGCCCGAAATTTTCAGGGAGAGAGCCAGTCGATTAGATCGACCCCAGTACCCAACTGGTATTTAATTTATCGACCCCGAAAGGATGAAAGGCAAAGTCGACCTCGGCGGAATTTGAACTCAGAACGTAACGGCAGATGAAATACCTATTTCTTTATTACCCACAAGGGGCTAAACATAGAGAGGACAAACAAGGACAGACAAACGGATTAAGTCTATTATATCGACCCTAGTGCTTAACTGGTACTTATTTAATCGACCCCGAAAGGATGAAAGGCAAAGTCGACCTCGGCGGAATTTGAACTCAGAACGTAGCTGCAGACGAAATACCGCTAAGCATTTCGCCCGGTGTGCTAACGTTTCTGCCAGCTCACCGCCTAAGAAAATAATTAAATATTGATTTCGGATTTTGGTACAAAGCCAGAAAGTTCGGGGGAGGAGGTAAATCGATTACATCGACCCCACTGTTCAACTGGTACTTTTTTTACCGACCCCGAAAGGATGAAAAGCAAAGCCGATTTCGGTGGAATTTGAAGTCAGACTGTAAGGACGGACGAAATGCCTCTAAGCATTTCGTCTGACGTGTTAACGATTCTTCCAGCTCGCCGCCTCAGACGCAATTAAATATTGCGTATTAAATAATACAGACGTTTAGTCATTTAGTCTAGTTCGCTAACATCCCTGCCATTACATCACCTTTGCATAGTTAACATTAAGATATCACGTGTGCGTATGAGTGACTGAGTGTGTGTGTGTGTGCGCGCGTGTGTGTGAGTGTGTGTATGTGAGTGCGTGGGTCGATATTGGCAGAATCGGTAGACCAGTAGTATCTAACTACTTTCTTTTACGTTTCCAGTTCAAATTCCACAGAAGATGGATTATCTTTTCATACTTAACTGGTCTACAAGGTTTATACTACGGACCAGTTTAATGGCTCTTCGATAAAAAAATGTCGAATAAGTAATTTTGTCCTGAGGAAAAAAAGATATCTAATAACGTGTGAGATAGAATTATTTGTGGGAAACAGTAAATATTTAATCTCCCTCCTTCTCTCTCTCTGACGAAGTTGTTCTACTTGGAACGTCAAATTTCCTCTGTTCCTCATAACTAAATGATTCATTCTCTTGAAGAACATGTTTTGCCGAGCTATGTAATATTATTGTTTTTTTAAAAATTCTGTTGATTCACTTCATTGAGGGCGATGTGTTGGTAGAATCGTAAGATCATCGGACAGAATACTTGACGGTGTTTAGATACAGACCTTTACGTTCTGAATTCAAATGGCGCAGAGGTCAACTTTACATGTCAAGCTACCGGGGTCAATCAACTGAAGTACTATTCAAGCACTGGGATCAATATCTTCGTAGCGTAGACTCGGGTGAAATTCCTCTCTCCCATTCATTATATATACGTGCATTCGAACATAACAGGTAACAGCTAGCCTTTGGCCGCTATTTGGATCCCGTTGTGTCCATACTCTGATTGGTTGGTATTGGCGCAGTTTGTTTCTTACTCGATTGCGCCAACTTGCCGTGTATAACCAGTCGGAAGCTCTAAATAGGATCACGTGGGACAGTCTGTTTACTACCCTGTTTGAGTCTACAACTCCTTATAAAAACTCATTTTTTCCTCGCTCAGGGGTCATTGGTTCTAGACCTTATAAAGTCTAGTCACCGACCACACACACAGACTCACATGTTAACATAGCAATAAATGTTCTCTTAATCATTCTTCGCGCTTGTGTCTTTTTCGCTCTGACATTTATATGTTCTATCCAATTTTTCTTCATTGTAGCAGCCGTGTGATGTGGTACGAAGGAACCATCCTCGTCCCTTCACATCGTACGGCCCCCTTACATCTTCGGCCCCTTACATCTTCAACTGTTCCCTCTCACAAAATGTCTAACCCTGTAACTATGTGAGAAATTACTATACGTATGCCATTTTTTTAAAAAGAAATATCTGACGCTATACTGTATTTGAAACAAATATTGTATTATTTAGTTTTCGCATGACAAAAATCAATTTTTTTCTTCTGACCAGTTATTCAAATCTCTACATCAACTATTTTGTAATTTAGAGAAGGAACCAACACCTGTGACACATACTAAACACACTGAGCAAGATGATTGTCAGAAAGATCTCATAAAAAATATCACAAAATTTTTTACAATAGTTGTGGATTAAAAAATAAAAGTGGTGCTGAAGAGCAACTTTACAAGCAAATATAATATTACATCACACACACACACGCACACATATATATAGGTGCAGGCGTGGCTGTGTGGTAAGACGCTTGCTTCCCAACCACATGGTTCCGGGTTCAGTCCCACTGCGTGGCATCTTGGGTAAGTGTCTTTTCGGGCCGACCAAAGCCTTGTGAGTAGATTTGGTTGACGGAAACTGAAAGAAGTCCGTCGTATGTATGTGTATATATATATATATATGTGTGTGTGTGTGTGTGTGTGTGTGTGCGCGTGTGTTTGTGCCCCCCACCATCACTTGACAACCGTTTTGGGTGGGTTTACGTCTCCGTAACGTAGCGGTTCGGTAAAAAAAACACCGATAGGCTTACAAAGAATAATTCTGGGGGCGATTTGTTCGACCAAAGGCGGTGCTCCAGCATGCCTGAAACAAGTAAAAGATTAAAGAATATATATATGTGCGTGTGTTACTTGAATTTTGTAGAGGGTCAACATATGTTTAGAGCGTATTCTATGGCTTTGAAGAGATATGTTTGTGTTTGATGGTGGGGAGCGGTTTTAACAATGTTATGTATGTAGTGTCACCAGAGAAGAGGGAAGATCATCAAAGATTGTGATTCCTTCCTGGCATTTGTTGCAAACTTAAGAGATTTTATTGCAAGTTCCTTAATCAGTTTACCCTTTTACTCTTTTACTTGTTTCAGTCATTTGACTGTGGCCATACTGGAGCCCCGCTTTTAGTCGAGCAAATCGACTCCAGGACTTATTCTTTGTAAGCCTAGTACTTATTCTATCGGTCTCTTTTACCGAACCACTAAGTTACGGGGACGTAAACACACCACCGTCGGTTGTCAAGCGATGTTGGGGGGGGGACAAACACAAACACACACATATACATATATACGAAGGGCTTCTTTCAGTTTCCGTCTACCAAATCCACTCACAAGGCTTTGGCCGGTCTGAGGCTATAATAGAAGACACTTGCCCAAGGTGACGCACAGTGGGACTGAACTCGGAACCATGTTGTTGGTAAGCAAGCTACTTACAACACAGCCACTCCTACACCTAAAAAGATGAAAGGCAAAAATTAACCTCTGTGGAATTTGAACTCAGGACGCAAAAGCGGACGAAATGCTGCTAATTATTCTGCCCGGCGTGCTAAAACCTCTGCCAGCTCACCGCCCTAAAAATCTATGTATATAAAGCTGAAGTTGTCTGTGTATGGCAGGTTTGGTAGCCTTCAACGAGACCCTGCGGCGCAAGTTGACCAAAACTGAAAGTATGTTAGAAGAAGGCTTGCTCTTTCTTCCGTAGAAGAAAAAATTCAAATCGGACCATGTTAACACCAAAAATTATTTACATAAAATATGTGCTTTTTTTTCTATGAAAATCCCTATTTGTTTTACGATTTTTTGACTGCTGTGTCGCCATTTTTCGGTGTATTTCAACCAGAAAAATGTTCACTTAAAGAGAATAACAAGCTACATAATGCAAAATTTTTACTTTTCAAAAATTCCAATTCTAAAGGGTCGAAACAAACTCGAGCAACGCCGGGCGATACTGCTAGTAATGAATAAAGCGATGATGATTTTATGTAGTTCGGAGAGGCGGTGCAGGTTTGATATGGTCCACGAGTCTCTGAATGATGAGTGTGTAGTGATGTCAGTATGCGACAACCTACAATTTTACAATTGCATGCGAGGAAGAGGGGTCACCCTCTTGTACGTAAAACGACAAGAAAAATAAGAACTTGTGAGACATTCATAAGTCATAACATATTTATGATTGGATGTAATGCATTAACATATAAGAATAGTTTGAACGAAAAGGCTTCTAACATATTACATGAACATACTTTGTTAACTACATGTTTCAAAGTAAATGAGGCGAATATGCGCGCATGCGCGTGTGTGCGAGTGGCGTAGCTCAAGGCGTACGCCTAGGAACTGACAGACAAAAGGAATGCGAAATTAGAATTGCGTTCGCTTTATATAAGGTACGAATCGGAAGACCCTGACTTCCACGTCATCCGGAAGTTAATTGAAAGCTTCTAGAATATCCGAGAATTTTCGAGAAGGTCGAGGGAGATTACTCTCATTAGATTCCTTTTTCGTTTTGCTTTCCTGCTTGACAGCCAGAGGTCACTACACGTGTGTGTGTGTGTGTGTGTGTGTGTGTGTGTGTGTGTGTGTGTGTGTGTGTGTGTGTGTGTGTGTGTGTGTGAGAGAGAGAGAAAGATAGAGATAAAGAGGGAGAGAGATAGCTGTAGTAGTATGCACACAAATTACCTGAAGATGGCTGGAGAATAAACCTGTCGAAATGTAGGGGGAATAAAACTAACTCTACAATCTTAATCTAGTCAAAAAATTCTTCCCCCTAGTTGCTGTTTCTTCTTCTTCTTCTTCTTCTTCTTCTTCTTCTCTTCTTCTTCTTCTTCTTCTTCTTCTTTCTTCTTCTTCTTCTTCTTCTTCTTCTTCTTCTTCTTCTTCTTCTTCTTCTCTTCTTCTTCTTCTCTTCTTCTTCTTCTTCTGCCCCCCCCCCCAAAAAAATTAATCTTAATTATGCGAACCTAATGATTAAAGACATCCAAGACATGATCATCCCATCTTTATAACAACCTTCCCTTTCTCGTTTTAAAGACAGAAAACTATAAATTTGAGTAAGATTTGGCTACTATTTCTAACAGGTTGAGTGATCACGTAGATCCCATCTTCTATACCCCGGTTGTTTGTTGCTTAACCCTAAACTATCTCTAAGCTGACCTGTAAGGCAAGCTGTCTTTGCTGTGATCGTCCCGACTTAGTTGTATGTTAGCAACTACATTTTTTGAATATATCTTACTTATTCAGAAGCGTGTTATTTAAGGCAGTTCTACTCAAAGCGGTGGTCCGCCGACCAGTGCCAGTTTGTGAGCCATCAGCTGCCCGTACGCGGCAAGTTTCCAGAAAAGAAAGAAACATTATAAAATGCTTATGTAATATTGTATTATTTGTTGGATCTTTTCACTTTGACTGGCAGATTTAAAAAATAATTTCTTTGTAACTAAACACTTTTAAACTTCGTATACTGGTAGAATGTGTTACATAAAACGTCTTTTTCTCTTGGCTTTCTTGAGAAAATTCTTTAGTTTGTAAGCTATTTGTTGTTAACCCAAACCCTAACTCTAACCCTAACCCCACAATCTTTTATTCATACGAACGTGACTGATATGAAATATGTCATAAATAACAGTGACAAACTAAATACAGACCGCAGGAAGTTGTTGTCGACAAACAACAGCAGAAATTGTATTCACCTCAATAGACGTCATTGATTAGTTGAAATTGCCGAAATGCAAGAAATTTAACAACAAATAGCTTACAAACTACAGAGTTTTCTCAAGAAAGCCAAGAGAAAAAGATGTTTTATGTAACACATTCTACCAGTATACGAAGTTTAAAAGTGTTTAGTTACAAAGAAAGTGAAAAGATCCTATTTGTTTACTAAATAACTATAAGATAAAAAAGATTGTCAACTTTTATTATATCCATTATATATATTGTTTTCGGTATCAATTAATATTACTAAGAAATATTAGCAGTCCCTGGACGAGAAAAAAAAAACTGCCGGTACGCCACATCAGATAGTTTGAGAAACGCTGATTTAAGGGGAAGATTTTCACTGTTATTTCTAGCCACGCAATGACTCATTGGTTGATTCATCCTTGACTGTTATACAAACATCGTATTGTCCCAACACATCATGACGGTTTTCTAGTTAATGATATATACTCGAGTATAATTATCTTTCAAGCTAACAGACGAGACAACCAAGAGTAATGACATGATAATATAACGCTTGACTATAAATGAAGTAAGTTGCTTCAGTATGACTGTGAAGTATCAACGTATTATTGTATATTAACTTCACTTAAGGTCATATCTTTCCTTCAGAATTGTTACTTGGAATAATCGATTATTCTTTAGGCTTCTTTCTTAACCTGTCTCTTTTCACAAATATAATGTTAGAAGACGAAAGTATTTTCTTCCAATTTCTCATAGTCATAATTATGTCACGACACTATAATATAACTTGTGAAATGATGTACATCCATCTGTCCATCTAACTCTCCATACACACATATACGATCTTCTCTCTCTTACTCGATGTATGTGCATACATACATACATACATACATACATACATACATACATACATACATACATACATACATACATACATACATACATACACACACACATACATACATATATGCTACACGAAGAAGATAGCCTCTATGTAGCATATGAGCTATTGGGAAAGACTCAAGAGATTAAGACTATTCCTTAGAGAGTAGGCGAGAAAGATATGACATAATATACATCTGGAAGATCCTGGAAGGACTTGTCCCAAACTTTGGCATCGAGAGTTACATAAATACTAGAAATGGGCGCCACTGCATAGTGCCAAGGACTCCAAATTTGCCATCAAGATGTAGGACAAGATACTGCAATAGCCTGGGCTTCAGAGGTCCACAGCTCTTCAATATCCTCCCGAAGGACCTGAGAAACCTGCATGGGGTGGATGTAGGTGTCTTCAAATTAAAGCTGGACCTCTTCCTGTCAGGTGTCCCAGATGAACCAACTTCGCGGCAGGAGGTGCAGATGAGGGTAGCTGCATCAAACTCTCTCTTGCACCAAATGTCAATTGCTAAAAAGCATTCGTGAAGTAAAATCATGTAGCAACACCAAATGGCCTAGCCCCAGCATGGCCACAGCTCGTGAGCTAAAACTAGATGAAATAAATAAAAATATGTACATCCATCAACACACACACTCTCTCTCTCTCTCTCTCTCTCTCTCTCTCTCTCACACACACACACACACACAAGTCAAGGAATGGAGTAGATAAGATCCGGTCTACATATATTTCAAAGCGAGCGGAACCTCGGAAGTGGTTAATATCCAAGCGAGGTGTATACCGCAGGCTGCTCTCCAAGCCAAGGATATCTTGATTAAATGAAAGTTAACATTGTGGCGAGGAGGTATATGTTACCACATGGAAAATTCAATCAGAAAAATCCAATCACATTCTGACTGAATTTTCCATGTGTAAGTCCTTGTAACAATGTAAACTTTCATTTAATCAAGATATCCTTGGCCTGAAGCATAGCCTGCAGTATACCTCGCTTGGATATTAACCACTTCCACGGTTCCGTTCGCAATGAAACATGTAGCCCGGACACTATCTACTCCATTCATTAACTCTTGTATTCTTATTCGCATATAGACGTAGGAGTGGCTGCGTGGTAAGTAGCTTGCTTACCAACCACATGGTTCCAGGTTCAGTCCCACTGCGTGGCACCTTGGGTAAGTGTCTTCTACTATAGCCTCGGGCCGACCAAAACCTTGTGAGTGGATTTGGTAGATGGAAACTGAAAAAAGCCCGTCGTATATATGTATATGTATATATGTATATATATATATATATATATATATATATATATATATATATATATAGGTATGTGCGTGTATGTTTGTGCGTCTGTGTTTGTCCTCCCAACATCGCTCGACAACCGATGCTGGTGTGTTTACGTCCCCGTAACTTAGCGGTTCGGCAAAAGAGACCGATAGAATAAGTACTATGTTTACAAAGAATAACTGCTGGGGTCGATTTGCTCGACTAAAGGCGGTGCTCCACCATGGCCACATTCAAATGACTGAAACAAGTAAAAGAGTAAAAGAGTAAAACCCTGGTTGCCCACCGTGAAATATAAAGAATTTTTTTTCAATTTATCGTACTTCGATAAGAAAAAAAATCCACAACCTTCCGTCTCAATAAACTGCTATTGTCCCTGAAAGTTGTTGTTTATATTTACTACGGATTTGATGAAGCTAACTTTCTTCTCACACTTCGATCCTTGGATATGTATGTATGTATGTATGTATGTATGTATGTATGTATGTATGTATGTATGTGTATGTATGTATGTATGTATGTATGTGTGTATTTACGTATGTATGTGTGTGTGCGTGTGTGTATCAGATGTTGTGATACATCGCTGATCACAATGCGCTTTCTCGAATTGTTATGGTTTCCAAATGATGCTGTCTCGCTGGCTAGGTGGTCAGGCCCAACATTCCTCGTGAACAAAACGTCCGTCTGTCTTAGGGGTCACCTATTTACAGCTGATTGGTTTTCTTAGAGCATCAAAGGAAGGGAAACACCACAGAAATAGTAAATGGTTTACGGCACAAAAGAAACCACCTTAAACTTGCTAAAATATAGGGGAATATCTTATATCTACTAAGTACAAAAGCAGATGTGTTTTCTATTGAGACTTCTTTCCTGTTTTACAGCACATGTACAGACACAAAATACGGCTATATTTTAAAGAAATTGAAAGAGATGTATTTCGAGCCATTTGAATCTTATCAATGTGTGCACTCATAGCCAGCTACATGCTTAGAATTGTCACTTCTTATAAAGGAAACAGCGAATAAAACATTCACCGATATCGTGGCTGAATAAAAATCCGTCACGTCACTGACGAGGCTCAGAAGAGTGAAATGCTTATAGCATTCCCGTTAGCCGCTGTTATGACGATTTTCATCTTCCTATAAAATTTTTTTTCTATTTTAACACAACACGTCCATAAGAGATGTTATCTTTGACGAATACCACAGTAACTTGCTAGCCAACGATGTATGCTTATACATTAAGGATGAAACACACTGATCTGTCTGTCTGTCTGTCTCTCTTAATCTATCTAGTGTACTGTTCCGTGATGGTAAGATTAACAAAAAAAAAAAAACAAATGAGTACCCAATCTGGTGAGAGATAAATATTATTTAGAAAACACAATATATATTTTTATGACTTACTAACAGTTTCATGCGATGAAAACATCCCGGATGACATTTTTAAACACGTCTGGTACCTTCATGCAATCATCGGGCCAACATGGAATAACAAGCTAAAATAGGACGATAGGATGAGAGAAAAGAAAAAAACTTTTTCCCTCTCATCCACAGAGTTTTTCCTAAGACCGAAAGGTGTGATTTAAGGAAAAATTGGCTGACGTCTTTAGCTGGTCGAGAATGACTTTGCTCATAATTCTGCATGCTAAGATTTGACGTTGGACAGAACAATAACCTAAACTTAGGAACTACAGGTGGCTCAATGCCAACATAACACACATATACACACGTACATGCGCGCGCACACACATGGACGCACGTACACACACACACACACACATGCAAACACACACGTGCGACATGCTCTCATTCGCTACTAACTTCCTTTGCTTGAGCACGTGTGATTATTTTTCTTCAAAGTCTATCTATCTATCCATCTATCTATCTATCTGTCAATGTATGTATAAATGTATGTATGTATCTATCTATCTGCCTGTCTGTCTATATGTATGTATCTATCTATGTAGTTATCTGTTTGTCTATCTATACACACATACACACGCACACCATGCGCACTATACATACACGCGCACTATACACACACGCGCACACACATATACACACATCTGTAGATACACACACGCATTCATTTTGGCAAGTCATGTTAGTAAATACTTGTATGTATGTATGCATGCATGTATGTATGCATGCATGTGTGTATGCATGTATGCATGCATGCATGTATGTATGTATGTATGTATGCGTGTATGTATGTATGGCTGTTGAAAATAGAGAAGCATCGTAAAGTATCCCGCCACACTTCCACTTAAGGCATTGAGCAACAAGAAAGGTCTTTAGCCTAAGGAGATTCAACTGTACTTCTAAGACAGTTGGAAGATTGATTGAAAAGCAGCTTTGCTCAGACGATGCCAGTTTTGTTGTTTAGACTGAAAACTACTTACTTGCATGCTAGTAAGTGTTGCACTTGGTCTCACTGTCATCATGAAGAAAATAACACTTTTGTTTATTCCTGCACCAGGTCACCCTTACATTGAGCCAAACATCTTCGGGAATGACATCAGATTAGAGGTCGTGGATACATTTTTATATATCGGGAGTATTTTGTTAAGAGCTAGATCCATATGCGTTGAAATTCACTCGCAAGATTTCTAACTTGCCAGCTTGCCAAACGCTAACGAGTTTAGCAGAAAATGCTGGAAACAATTCAGATCTCAGAGGTGTATGGTTACTTCTAAGTCCAAGGGCTTACAAAGCATTGTATTCAGATGTAAGTAACACTCCTCGTATAGTGACTGCTTCGTTTAATGTGAATTCAAGCATAACTGTAAACTCATGTTAATGTGCCACATATGCAACACATGAGCAAGACATGTTTCATTTTTATCACAATCTCACTGATCTATCTAAAGTAATTCTCAAACACAATGACAAAATTATTGGAGGTGATATGAAGACAAAACTTGAGCAAGGAAATGCTAAGGGATTAACTTTCCACGTCGGACGAAATGCTTAGCGGTATTTAGTCTGCCGTTACGTTCTGAGTTCAAATTCTGCTGAGGTCGACTTTGCCTTTCATCCTTTCGGAGTCGATAAATTAAGTACCAATTATGCACTGGGGTCGATGTAATCGACTTAATCCGTTTGTCTGTCCTTGTTTGTCCCCTCTGTGTTTAGCCCCTTATGGGTTGTAAAGAAATAGGTATTTCGTCTGCCGTTACGTTCTGAGTTCGAATTCCGCCGAGGTCGACTTTGCCTTTCATCCTTTCGGAGTCGATCAAATAAGTACTAGTTACGCACTGGGGTCGATGTAATCGACTTAATCCGTTTGTCTGTCCTTGTTTGTCCCTTCTATGTTTAGCCCGTTGGGGACAATAAAGAAATAAGAAATGACAAATAACCCCTCATTTTGAATCAGCATTGGATTATATTATTCTATACAATAAAACATTCCAGCTAAGCACTCTATTTGACATTAAGCAAAATAAGCAAGTGCTTAGGATATCAAAGGAAGGGGGGGGGGAGACCACAGAAATGGTAAATAGTTTACGATACAAAAGAAATCACCTTAAACTTGCTAAAATAGTATTCAGGGTGCCTCATCTCTACTAAATATAGAAGCAGATGTGTTACGTATGATCAGTTTTGAGGATTTGACCAAAGACTTTGCTATTAAAAAAAGTAAGAGAAAACTTTTCAAATATAAATAAAGTAGAAATATACAAAAACATTATCTTCCATCTTGCTGTTGGTTTTGATTCATTTCGAAAAAAAAAAAAAAAGAAATATGGTTTATTATTGTTTATATATCAAATTACATATATATATGGGGGGCATCAAAATCTTTTAAGTGCTTAGGGCTTCTATGGGTCTTAACTCGTCCTGATTCGAGTGCACAATACGAAAAGGAAAAAATATCCAAATAACACTACAATACAAGTGAATTATATTAGAATCAACAACAACAACAAAAAAAAGGGAAAATAATGCTATGAACTGCAGCGCAGGAGTGGCTGTGTGGTCAGTAGCTTGCTTACCAACAAATGGATCTGGGTTCAGTCCCACTGCGTGGCACCTTGGGCAAGTGTCTTCTACTATAGCTTCGGGCCGACCAAAACCTTGTGAGTGGATTTGGTAGACGGAAACTGAAAGAAACCCGTCGTATATATGTGTATATATATATATATATATATATATATATATATATATATATATATATATATATGTATGTATGTATGTGTGTATATGTTTGTGTGTCTGTGTTTGTCCCCCCAACATCGCTTGACAACCGATGCTGGTGTGTTTACGTCCCTGTAACTTAGAGGTTCGGCAAAAGAGGCCGATAGAATAAGTAGCAGGCTTACAAGGAATAAGTCCTGGGGTCGATTTGCTCGACTAAAGGTGGTGCTCCAACATGGCCACAGTCAAATGACTGAAAGAAGTAAAAGAGTATATATATATATTATATATATATATATATATATATATATATATATATATGTACGTGTGTGTGTGTGTTTGCGTCCCTGTTAGCGGTTCGGCAAAAGAAACAAATGGAATAAGTACCAGACTATATATATATAAAAAAGAAAACCAAAAAACACTGGTGTCGATCCAATCAACCAAAAATTCTTCTAAGCGGTGCTCTAGCATGGCCGCAGTCTAATGACTGAAACAAGTAAAAGATAAAGAATAAAAGTTGTTATTAAAAATTGCTTCGAACCGTTACAGATTTTTGATGACGTTAATAATGTCAACTCCATTTAAAATAACATCGGAAATACGCAAGAAAAGGCAGCATAAGGGAATATTCTAGAAGTAGAAGGAAAAAAACCAACAACTTATCTCATGGGAAAGTAAGGAGATAATTAAGAAGAGAGAATTGAAGGAAGTATATAAAACTACATGTAAAATAAGTAAAATCGTGTGAGCTAACAAAAAGCAACGTTGGAAAAATACGAAACGTCAAGTAAATGAAATCTATAAACAAGAACTTGAAGCTTGTCTTCCGGATAAATATTAATGTAATATAAATTGTTTCAGAAAACCAATAATAATTTCTAACACGGGCAACTGTGAATGAAATAACAGGGAGAAAGAAAGTCACTGGAAGAAAACTAAATGCAAACAACCCTAAAGATAGCAGAATTAGAAAAAAATCGAAACACTTTTCTAACCTTGGACAGCTACCTGACATCATAGACCAACTAACCAGCCAACCGACCGACCAACCAACCGACCGATTGACCGACCGACCGGCCAACCAGCCAACCAACCAACCAATCAACCAACTAGCCATTAATGTTTTGAAATAAACCTTACTATAGTTACAAATGATTTTATCAAAGAAGAACCAAAGAATTGTATCGAGTACCTTTCTATTGGCAAGGCACCGGGTCTTGACAATATGTCAGTAAAAGTTTGGAAAACTCTGTGATTCATAACTTGAAGTCTGTAACAAAACTTTACATCTAGACGTAGCCGATATTGGTAACATTGGTTATACTAAACAATTTAGAGGCATAAAGCGTTTATCAGTTATTGCAGTTAAAAATCAACAACAGTATGATGCTTTTTAAGAATTACTGACCTTATGTCAAAATTTGATACCAATATTCAAGGCAGGTTTCCAAACAGGTCCTCAAAACGGAGACGTTATTCTTAAAATATAATTATTGATACAGATTATGCAGATGATATAGCTATTGCTTCTAACGCTGTCAGCTACTACCTTAACGAATTGGGGAAGCTTCGAAACAGATCGGACTATATGCTAATGACAGTAAAATTGAGTTCATGGCTTTCAGTCAACGAAAAGAATACATCACATCATCAAAGGGTGCAAACTTGAAATTTGTAAATGTGCTCAAATGTCTAGGATTATGAATAGAAAGCAAGCTCAAAGAAACAGTATGAAATAAGAATTGAATTGGCATGGTCAGCAATGAACAAGATGTCCGCAATATCAGAGCCAAATGTATCTAATGGCCTCAAAATACGGATTTTTTTGTGCTGCTGGAGAAAGTATATTGATATCTGTATCTGAATGCTGGACACTTACGAAAATAATTCAAAGCTGATTAAATGGAACGTATGTCAAAATTTTAAAGAGAGTGAAGAACGTTTTTTGAGGGTAACATTTATGGAACAATGTATTGTATGGGAATATACCATTATTAACAGAAACCATCAAACAAGTCAAGCTCAAGTAATATGGGCACTGTTGGAGAAAAAAAAATGGTTGTACGTTAGCTATTACTATGGAAACCAAGACATTGTTAAAGAAGAAAAGGCAGATCTTGTCGAATATCTACGCAGAAGTTACTGGTGAATAAGAGCTTTAAAAAGATTGTGTAGTAGAGATGAGAGAAGACAGGGAAGTGTGAAGGAGATTGGTCAATGATATTCGATAGTTAAACATGCACGTTGCAGCTTTCAACTTTTTTCCACCCAAGGGTTTTTAATAGATTAAAAACCATTGGGTGGAAAAAGCTATAAATAATAAAGCTATTATTTATAGTTTTATCTACTTCCAGCTGTTAAAAACAATATACATACAGGGGTTGGACAAAATAATGGAAACACCTTAAAATTTCAAACAATTCTATTTTAATATGGGGTAGGACCACCTTTGGCAGTAATTACAGCTTGAATTCTACGGGGTATGGACTCGTACAAAGTTTGAGTTGTTTCCAAAGGAATTTTTGCCCATTCTTCAGCTAAAACGGTCTCCAGTTCTTGTAGTGATGATGGTGGGGGATATCGACTCATTACATGTTTTTCTATAATGCACCATGTTCAATAATATTGAGATCTGGGGACTGTTGGGTCCGGTTTATCATTATTATTTTCACCTCCTCGTTGTCTCCTTTCTTTCTTGCGGTGAAAATTGCCGCTATTATCCATTCTGATCGATTCTAGGTGGGATCCTGATCACCCTAATTCTGGTAACTCGTTTACCCAGGTAAGTGAGCAGGAGTGTCCATTTTTCTCCATGTAGACCTTAGTGGAGTGTCTTTTTGTCTCCTCTTCTTAGACAAAGGTAACTGCCACTGAAGCGTATTTTTTCCCTCTGGTATAAAACGTTATGCTTTCCTTTAATTTTTTCAGACATTCGTCCACCTCCTCCTGCATTGCTTTCTCGAGTTTCTTAGTTTTTGTCGAAAAATTTCTATGAATTATCACTCTACTTTCCATCTTCACCTTGTCTTCATGTGGTGGGGTTAATTTTGTGTTCGACCCCTCCCTCTTTACCATATATTGATATTTCCGGAGTAGGTCTAAATTACAATGCAGTTCATTCTGTTTCAGCATACCCGGGACGACAGAACCCTGACTTCCCGTTGCTGCTGCATAGCTCTTCATTTCGCTCATCTGTCACAGGCCACCAAATAAAGATGGCGTCACATACAAAAACTGCTGCAAAGCAGTACAACACACTCCTCAGCCGTTCAAGAATTTGGACCTGGAGATCTCCACTTCCAGCGACTTCGAGGGCCACCTCCCAGTGGTGTCGGGCGTCAACGAAGAGCCTTCGACTACAAGACGACCAAAGTTTTTTTTTTCCAAGGTCTGGGGTCTCCCGCCCCTAAGCCCTAAACCATCACCTAATCAACCTTACCCGACTTGTTGCTTAACAACAACAACAACAACACACTCCTCAACACAAAACAATCCTCAATACAAAACAATCCTCATAAGACAAACTTGCGTGAGGATAAGGGGTCGATAAAATAAGTACCAGTTGAACACTGGGATCGATGTAATCGACGAGACCACTCTCCCAAATTTCCGGGCTTGTGCCTTTAGTAGAAACACATATTTTGAGGAATATCTGTTCAATATTATTCTTTAGAGGAGCCAGAAAAAAATTGCTCACCGTTCACTCCTTCAGTAAAGTTCGTGAGTTCGAAAAGTAAATCTTGTATTGGTTATTTGTGACAGTGTATGTATTCTGAGTGGGACGAAAAGCACAGTCTATAATGCGCAACGGAATTTAGTAGGAAATTCATGCGATTGTTGATTATATTAGTGAGAATTTATGTGCAAAGTGGAATACTATAATTATTGGCATTTGTGTTAAGATTTGTGCAAGATTCAACATGTGCATCTGTTCTGTAAGCTGCTGTCACAGCGAATCTGCGATCAATCTTTGGTTCTAAGAAGTTATAATAGCCTAGAGGCCTCAGAAGTCAGTTGATGAGAAGCCGATGTGATTGGCCAGTTCAACGCTTCGATGCAATTTCAATAAATCAGTTTCAGCTTAAGGTATTTCCTTCGATGTTCAGAAAAAAAATCACGAGACTAGAAACTATTTAATGCAAAAAGGGCCACATGATCAACAATATTTTAGCATGGAGCGCTGAACAAAGCTGATCGACTACTAATAACTACCAATAAATTTATGTGTGTGTACATTTGATTGTGTGTGTGTGCTCGCTATAGAGACAGGAAAATCTATGGAAGACTAAGAAGGGCGTAAAGCTAAAACCAGTAAATCAGATAGGCTGATTATCGGAGAGATAGTTTGCAGTTGTACATGTGAAATAGAGAATGCAAAATATCTTTTAGTAGAGCGCTTGCATATAACGAGCTGGAGTTCTGACCTTGTCTCAGTCACTGGCGAGGAAATCAGAACCTTGATATTAGACTGTGATGAAGTCAAATTAGTCCGGGATGATGTATTTTCACCTGCAATAAGGTTAGGGTCAGAGGAACCAGCTGAAATGATGGAGAAACGTGAAATGTTGTAGTGTTCAAATATTTTACTGTAAATCCTCGAGTATAGTCCGCCCTTGAGTATAATACGCAGGGGATTTTTAGGGGGCTGTACCTCTGAAAAACCTAAACCTTGTGTATAATACGCACCACTTCACTAACTTGAGTCGTGCGTAATTAAGCCAGCAGCGCAAGCACTTCCGCGCATGCGTAATACAATAATGGGAGTGTAAATATGCTTGCAAATTGATTTTGTTACATGTTATTCTGTGTTCTGAATACTTTTATTTTAATAAATGTTGCTTACTGCAAGTTATGGATGATTCTTTTATGACTTCATTGCTTTCAGGCTTAGTTAAGGTATTTCACAAAATGCGTCTGAATAAACATTGCCGGACAATTGAGACAATAGAGACTCGGACATTGCTTAGAAAATATTTTTCATTTTTAATCTCGTATATAGTACGCACTAAGGATTTTGACCATTAAATTTTGGGAAAAAAGTGCGGATTATACTCGAGGATTTACGATATTCAGAATGAAATACTTAGGAGCCCGACAAACTATTCTGTAAAATCCGTAACGGAAGGCGATTCAGAAAACGTTATTCAAAAATTTCGTTTTTCAATATTACCACTAAGAGCTATTTCACTGAAAAGCTTTTTATCCCCTAATTCTTCTGTTATCAGGAGTTGAAGGAGGTGCCTTTTCTGTGAAATAGGAGGATGCTTGATAAGTTCTTTTTTCAATGTCTCACATGTTACAATAATCGTCGAGCTGTTGTCAAATCCTTGATTTTTATGGAAGGGCGCGAAGTGACCACGTGCGATACGGGTGGCACGAGACATGATACAGTCTGTAAAAGACTAGGTTTCAAAGTATGCAAACTACTGTGCGTTCATAAGTCCCAAAAGAAAGGATCTTCAAACGAACTATCGACTGGCATGTTGACATTTCTGCTGATGGCATCAAAGTGAATTTGAACAGAAGAAACTACATAACAAAATCACACAACTTCCAATAACGGTAGACAGACGAGAAATAACGATTGGTTGAGTGACGGGCGGCAGATAGGCAAAGGGCTAAAATCAGCTGGCTATTTGCTGACATCATAGTATGTTATGATATATACATAGGTTAAGGCGGCGAGCTGGCAGAAACGTTAGCACGCCGGGCGAAATGCTTTACGGTATTTCGTCTGCCGCTACGTTCTGAGTTCGAATTCCGCCGAGGTCGACTCTCGGGGTCGATAAATTAAGTACCAGTTACGCACTAGGGTCGATATAATCGACTTAGTCCGTTTGTCTGTCCTTGTTCGTCCCCTCTGTGTTTAGCCCCTTGTGGGTAGTAAAGAAATAGGTATTTCGTCTGCCATTACGTTGTGAGTTCAAATTCCGCCGAGGTCGACTTTGTCTTAATCCTTTCGGGGTCGATAAATTAAGTACCAATCAAGTACTGAGGTAGATGTGATCGACTTACCTCCTCTCCCAAAGTTTTAGGCACCTACAGTAGAAAGGATTATGATATATATAGGTATTAACCATGAATTAACAGAAAATACAGGGTGTGAATAAGACCAGTTGATTGGTAGCAGTGGGGGTGACATTGTGAAATTTCCTTCTTAGACCAGGATTTCCCAGACTGGGGTACGAGATACCATTCCAGTGGATGCGAGCAGGGCCGGATTTATTGTTATATAAATTATTACTTTAAGGGATGCGAGAACATATTAAAAGTTTTTAGGGTGCAGGCCATAAAAGAGGTCGGGAATCACTGTCTTAGACGTTAGGAATATTTACTAGCTGACAGCTAAGATTGCTTCTCAGGTGCCAAGATAAGTGTTGACCGCTTTCATGAGGCACTTCTACACATCCTGTAGTTCAAGAGCGGACGACCTTTGCTTCTCGAGCCAGATGTCAGTCCAGCGTTAAGCAGGTCTTTTCATTCAAATAACGGATATATGCAAGCCAACAAAATAATCATTTGTGCAGGATGTGGCTCGTTGCCCTGCTAATTATGCCAGTCTGGTAGATTTTCTTCTGCCATTTGATCCCAACGATAGGGAACGAGAAATTTGAATAAAATAAATCTGTATTCCTTGTACTCACGTGGCATTACCTGATAATACTCCCAGCATTATCTTTCGTATGTTATCATACAAACATACAAACAAAAGTACACGTACTTATATATACATATATATACTAGCAGTATCGCCCGGCGTTGCTCGGGTTTGTAAGGGAAATAACTATATAAGCATTTTTAGAGAGTTATAGCCAAAAAATAGCAAAAAATGCATTAAAAATGGAAAAAATATGATGGTAAATTTTTTGAAAAATCGTTGACTCATCGTAGACATTTTTAGAGAGTTACTTCCCTTATATAATAGCGAAAAAATGCATTAACATGGAAAAAAAACGATGGTAAATTTTTTTTTAATCGTAGACTCATGTAGACGCTTTCTTAGCCATTTCTGTTTTGGTGTCTTCAAGCCATGAAGTCGTTGTTCTAAAAGAACGCTGGTCTCCTTGACAACGCATTACGACGTTGATTTCCTTACACTCCCTTCCCCACAGGTGCAGGTGTGAGCGTGGACGCCAACTCCGCCGCCATCGACACACGAAAAATTATGCATTAAAAATGGAATAAAAAATGATGTTAAATTATTTTTAAAATCGTAGACTCATCGTAGACGCGCGCTAATACTCAGACGGGCTCGATATGAATCACGACTATAAGCTACCCGAATTTGGTTAAACTGCACCGCAAAATGTGGGAGTAGTTAGGAATCTAAATCGAAGGGGACAGACACTCACACAACTACAGTTTTATATATATATAGATATACATAGCGCAGTAGTGGTGAGATGTGACAGCAAAGAAAAGCATACATTCACTCTCTGCATGCAATTAGACTCGGAAAGTTCGTGAGGAACCCATTGACCCAATTTGCTGACTTTTCCGATAGCACACAGGTGTCAATGAATGGTTGAATGACCAAATCCAAGCTTCTCTGCTAGTTCCTCAACAGTTACGATGAGATTTTGTTCCACCAGGGTTTTCAGGATGTCCTTGTCGAGTTCTACAGATCTTTCAGGATGAGGCTCGTCTTCTAGGCTGTTCCAATATAGCTTTGAAAAAAATAGCTGTTAAAATCGAAATGCACTCTTCAAAACTTGCACTATGAATAAGGACAAGATAAAATTACTACCTGCTTTTATAGCAAGTTAATATAAGTAGTTTATCCCATTCCCCTCTGACTTTTAGTTCAAGCTGTTGAAAAAACCGCATTATTATATATATACATACATACATACATACATACATACATACATACATACATACATACATACATATACACACACACTCTCTCTCTCACACACATGCACACATTTATATTCTGTTATTCTTTTATATGTTTCAGCCTTGAGGTTGTGGCCATGCTGGATCATGTGTGTGTGT
>NC_042997.1:125728322-125748322 GCF_006345805.1 Octopus sinensis | reverse complement strand
ATATATATCTATGCGCACACGCACACACACACACACACACACACACACACACACACACACACACACACACACCACACACCACACACACACACACACACACACGCACACACACATACCAGAGTGGGCGTTATAACAACAGGATTACAACAATGGCGATAAGGAATTAACAAACTCAGAAAAGTTTTTTTTGTGCGAATTTTATGGAAAAATAAATGGTAAAATTATGGAAAATTTGTTGGCCAGTTTGCTCAAGTTGCAAAATCAGCAACTAAAGCAACTGCAAGAACAACAGCAGCAGCAGCTACAACTGCAAGAACAACAATAGAAGCAACAACAATAACAATTACTATTACAGCAATAAATGCTGTAGTTAATGAAGAGTAAGTCGTCAGGAAATGGTGAAAAAATGTTCTCGCTAGATTATGTTGCAATCTCGATAACAGAACTTATGTATGAACCAGACGAAGGAGTTACCTCCGAGGCTTACTCTTTTACTCTTTTATTTGTTTCAGTCATGTAACTGTGGCCATGCTGGAGCGTCGCCTTTAGTCGAGCAAATCGACCCCAGAGCTTATTATTTGTAAGCTTAGTACTTATTCTGTCGGTCTCTTTTGCCGAACCGCTAAGTTATGGGGACGTAAACACGCCAGTATCGGTTGTCAAGCGATGTTGTGTGTGTGTGTGGGGGACAAACACAGACACACAAACATATACACACATATACATATACAAACATATACAAACTGGAGAGGACACTTCAGTGCTGCTGTAAAAAGCTGCAGAAACAACACGGAGGTAACAGTTACGAGTGATAAGTCCATTCAGATTGGCGTAAAATATGGACGCTACGGGTTACCTCTGCCGGTGGGAGGGACTTCCGTGTCCTATTGGTTAGCTACTGCCCACCTCAAGCTGGGCAGCTCCCAGTTAAAAGGTGCTGACCCGCCACAAGCCGCCTGTTCCATTGGGTGCTTGGAGCTAAGAGTACGACTCGAAAAGCGGCCTGCAACCTCTGCACTAGGCAAGCAACTAAAATTCAAGAAAACACCAGTTCTGCAGTTGGCAAGCTGGAATGTCAGGACCATGTGTCCTGGAATATCTGACGATCTTCTCAGTATTGAAGACACAAGGAAAACGGCCATCATTGACCGTGAACTAAAGAGGCTCAACATAGATATTGCTGGGCTGCAGGAGACAAGACTTCCCTCAAACAGCAGACTCAAAGAGCAGGACTTCACCTTCTTTTGGCAGGGAAGAGATCCAGAAGAACCTCGTCAACATGGCGTTGGCTTTGCAGTGAGAAACTCACTACTCTCCTCAATAGAACCACCATCAGGAGGCACTGAGCGTATCCTCTCACTGCGCCTCTCGACTTCTTCTGGCTCAGTACATCTACTCAGCATCTATGCTCCCACTCTCTACAGCTCAGAGGAGACCAAGGACCAGTTCTACAAAGATCTCAACTGTGTCCTAGAAAATATACCAACGACTGAAATATCTACCTTCTAGGGGATTTTAACGCTCGCGTGGGATCTGACCATGATTCGTGGCCCATTTGTGTTGGACACTTTGGTATTGGCAACATGAATGACAATGGTCAGAGACTACTCGAATTCTGCACATACCACAACCTGTGCATCACAAACACATTCTTCACCAGCAAGCCATCCCACAAGGCATCCTGGAGACATCCAAGATCTCACCACTGGCATCAGCTGGATCTCATCATTACACGGAGATCCTTTCTGAGTTCCACTCTATTGACCCGCAGTTACCACAGTGCGGATTGTGACACAGACCACTCACTAATTAGAAGCAGGGTGAGGATTCTCCCTAAAAAAGTCCATCGCTCCAAGAAAGTGGGCCGACCACGCATCAACACACCGCCAGAACCTCGGACCCTACACTGCGAAAATGTTTTGCTGCTTCTATCAAGGTTGCCCTCAGTAGCTGCCCAACCTCCTCTGCTGAAAGTAGGTGGGACTATATCAGGGAAGCCTTGTATACGACATCATTGGATACTTTCGGCATGAGAGAAAGGCAAAACCCAGATTGGTTCAATGCTGGGCTCTCAGAGCTGGAGCCAGTTATCGAAGCAAAGCGTGCAGCTCTGGTGCAATACAAGAGTGACTCTTCTACAAAGTCACTCGAAGAACTCAGAAAGGCACGAAATAAAACCCAACTGACAGCCAGATGCTGTGCAAATAGGTATTGGCAGGAAATCTGTCAGAGTATCCAGTCAGCTGCTGACAGGGGCGACACCCGTGGGATGTATGCTGGTTTGAAGAAGGCCCTCGGTCCATCCGCAACCAAGTCAGCCCCTCTGAAATCAACTACTGGAGATCTCATCAGGGATCAAGGCAAGCAAATGAATAGATGGGTGGAGCACTACCAGGATCTCTACTCACGGGAGACCACAGTGGCTGAGGCTGCAGTCAAGAGTGTCAAGATCTTGCCAGTCATGTGCGAACTTGACAGTCCGCCATCTATAGCAGAGCTCACCAAGGCTGTTGACTCCCTAGCAAGAAATAAGGCTCCGGGAAAAGACGGCATCCCCTCAGAGATCATCAAAGCCGGCAAAAACACCATCCTGCTTCGGCACCTTCATGAGCTTCTGTGTCAGTGCTGGGAAGAGGGTACAGTCCCTCAGGATATGCGGGATGCCAACATCATTACGCTCTACAAAAACAAAGGTGACCGTGGTGATTGTAACAATTACCGTGGTATATCCCTTCTAAGCACTTTGGAAAGACCTTTGCCCGCGTTATCCTGGCCAGGCTACAACTACTTGCTTCTCGAATCTATCCGGAATCGCAGTGTGGCTTTAGAAGAAGCAGATCAACTATCGATATGATATTCTCCATACGCCAACTTCAGGAGAAGTCCAGAGAGCAGAAAATGCCATTATATATGGCCTTCATTGATCTAACAAAGGCTTTTGACTCGGTAAGCAGAACAGGCCTCTTCCTCCTGCTCCAAAAAATCGGATGTCCACCAAAGCTGCTGAGGATCATCAAGTCTTTCCATGATGACATGCAAGGCACCATACAGCACAACGGTTCAACATCAGCCGCCTTCCAAATAAAAAACGGGGTAAAGCAAGGCTGTGTCCTCGCTCCTACATTGTTTGGCATCTTCTTCTCACTCTTGCTGTCACATGCCTTTCAGACATCAGATGATGGAGTGTTTCTTGCACAGTAAAGTGACGGAAACTGTTCAATCTCTCGCGCCTGCGTGCCAAGACCAAAATCAGAAACGTCCTGATCAAGGAGATGTTATTTGCTGATGATGCCGCTCTGGTAACACACACAGAAGAAGCCCTCCAAAGGCTCATTAACTGTTTTGAGCAAGCATGTAACGACTTTGGCTTAGCTATCAGCCTTAAGAAGACCAACATCATGGGCCAGGCTACATCGGACATCCCAAACATACATATTGGAGACCACAGATTACAAGAGGTGGAGAAGTTTACCTATCTGGGCTCTACCGTCACCTACAACCTATCCCTTGACGCTGAGCTCAATATACGCATTGGCAAGGCAGCTGCTGCGATGGCCCAACTCTCCAAACGGGCTTGGGACAACAATAAGCTGACCAAGACCACAAAAATGAAGATCTACCAGGCATGTGTACTCAGCACTCTACTGTATGGAAGCGAGACCTGGACGCTATACACACGCCAAGAGCGTCGCCTAAACATCTTTCACCTGCGCTGCCTCCGAAAAATCCTCCACATCAAATGGCAGAATCATATCCCCAACAAAGATGTCCTCAGGCAAGCAGGAATACCAAGCATGTTTGCACTCCTCACACAAAGACGTATGAGATGGCTTGGGCATGTTAGCCGTATGAAAGATGGCAGAATCCCCAAGGACATACTCTACGGAGAGCTTGCTAGGGGTACTAGGTCTGTGGGTAGACCGATCTTGCGTTACAAGGATGTTTGCAAAAGGGATATGAAGGCCTGCAACATCAACATTAGCGGTTGGGAGGCAGTCGCCGGCAACCGTGGAGAATGGCGACGTACAGTAAAAGAGGGTATACAGAGGAGTGACAGAAAGAGAGAGGAGAAATGGAAAGAAAGGAAGAGACATAAACAAGAGACCATGGCACTACAATCAGGCCAGGAACAGTCTTCGCTACATTTGCAGTACCTGCCAGAGGGAGTGTTTGTCCAGGATAGGACTACACAGCCACAGCAAGAAATGTAACAGGAAATAAAATATAACAGCCGGACTAGACCTAGAAAAAAAAAAAAAAAAAATGCGCAACTCCATTGTCTCCCGAGACAGAAAGGATGCCAAACAAACCAAACAAATATATATATATATATATATATACGATGGGCTTCTTTCAGTTTCCGTCTACCAAATCCACTCACAAGGCTTTGGTCGACCCGAGGCTATAGTAGAAGCAAGAGAAGATGAGCGTTACAGTAATTACATACTCCTAAAAAAGAAACCTTCTGACATTAAACTTTAAAGATACAATAAATATATATTGTGTAAATATTTTTGTGAGAAAAGCTTGTTGTTCAATACATGTTGGAGATATTTGAACCTAGAAAAGAACAACGTGGAGGACTTCATCACATATGCTGGTAGAGTTAACAGGGAATGTGAAAAATTCATTCTGGACGAATTAACGCCAGATATGTTCAAGTGCCTGATATTTACTCAGGGGCTAACTGCAGAGGCAGACACAAAAATAAGAACAAGAATTCTTGCTAAGTTGGAATAAAACCAAAGCTGTTATCTTACAAGTGTCATAAGAGTGTGAAAGAATAGTAAATTTAAGACACGATACAGAGAAAATTGAGCATAAAGATTGCTCCCAAGTGAAACAAGTGTGAAATAGGCAGAATAGAAATAAAGTGTGTACTAAAATACAGTACAAACAGGACAAAAATCAAGAAAAAGACCCATGTTTTGTATGTGGAGGTCTACATGTGAGGAAAAGTTCTTAAGAGTATAGAACAACTCTTAAGAGTATACTGTGTGACTCCAAATCCAAATACATCAGCAAGTATGTAACTGGTGGAGTCAATGTTTGTGATGAAAACAAATAAAATCAGTCTTCGACAAATTGCTACTGGGCAAAAAAAGAAAAATTGCAAGGGAAAATACAGCAAGATTTTAAAAAATTAGTGAAAAAGTGTTTGTGAGGGCATATAAGAATGGAAAACAGAGTTGGGAAGATGGTGTGATTACCAAATGCATAGGAAAAGTGCTATATTTGGTAAAAAGTAGAAAAGGCATATACAAGAGACACGAACCAACTGAAAAAAAAATTTGTTGAGGGCAAACCCAAGAGAATGATAGAACCAACAGAATGGTTATATGGTACTTTCAAGTACAAATGCCACTACAGGTGATTGAACTCATGTGCACAAGTGTAAGAAAAGAAAATGTATGGAGTTCCTGGAAGTAGATGCCAAATGGAAAAAAAATATTAAATGTGGAACTAAGAAAAAAAAATCAAAAAAGGGAGTTGGGATGATATAAAAAGTATTGGTATTAAAATAAAATAAAATAACACTCCTTAAGAAAAAAAAAGAAAAACTTAAAAGGGAGATGTTGTGGGGATAATAGTAATAATGGTACACTCGGCCCACGTGATGAAGGGTATACACTAGTTGCTATAAATAAGGTGACATTGGTCAGTATAAACAGAGAGTACGAAGTAGATGGTCATAGATAGTTGTGGTCTTCTTGTCTTACTAACTATACTGCTATATCAGAGTGGGGCATTATAACTGTCTGACATTAAGGATTACAACATTACAACAATTTATCATATTTATATGTATGTATGTATGTATGTATGTATGTATGTACGTACATATATATATTTATATATATGTACATACACATAAATGTATTTACACACACACACACGCACACACACACACACATATATGCACTTATACAGGCTGCGATGGGTAAATTGTCACCATTTTATATATTTAATTTCATGCGTGCGTATTGTTTGTTTTTGATTTTGTCGACTACACAGTATAGTAGGGTCAGTTGAACACCACCTGTGAGGAAAACAGCACCATGACACAATTCATTCTGCCAGAAATTTGGAAACAACATGTGGTACTGCTTGGCATTCATACTGGAAGCTCCAGTATAAACATTTCAGAGTGTTTGGGTGTCAATCTGAGGACAATGCAATCTAAGCTCAGATACTAAGAATGATAAAAATCAAACATCCAGTCAACATCATGGTGTTTAGACTGATCACTAGTGATGGTGACATTATGCTTCCATTCATCTTCCCACATGACCTCAAACACAACACAGAGGCCTACATCAAGTGCCTGGTGGAGATAATGCTGCCTTGGGTCAAGAGAGTGGCTGCTGGAAGACCCCTAACATCTGGACACCCCAACTCCCCAGACTGCAGCCCCCTTGATTATCATGCGTGGGGCACAGTTGAGCGAGAGATCAACAAAACTCCTTGTAACACCAAAGATGAACTGAAGGCAAGGATTATGCCAGTATTCACCAGAGAGACTGTCCAGAAGAGTTGCATGAGATTCTGAAGATGTCTGGTGGTTGTGGTTGAAGCCAATGGTGATTTTATTGAATAAATTTACTCTTAAGTATTTCAAGATATTTTTAGGTAATTTTGGTAAATATATCTGTTAAAATGAGATGTCAGTATTATTTTCATTTTTGTGTAATTTAGACAACAATATATTCACTGCACCCTGTGTGTATATTAGTTAATAAATTATATGGTATACACCTGGTAGTTTGCTGATAAAGTATGTTGACTGACTCTGTGTTTGTTGTAGTGATCAATAAAGATTCTTGCATCTTCCATCTCTCTCATTAATCAAATACACAACAAACACTGAACCAGTGAATGTGTTCTAACAGCAAACTTTGAAGTGTATACCATAAGATTTTTTAAACTATATATGTATATATATATATATATATTAACAGAAATATTTACCAAAATTACATAAAAATATCTTGAAATACTTAAGAGTAAATTTATTCAATAAAATCACCATTGGCTTCAACCACGACCTCCAGACATCTTTGGAATCTCCTGCAACATATATATATATATATATATATATATGGTGTAATAAATAAAATATATGCATACATACAAACATATATGTACGTACCTACATCTACATGTATATATACATGCATATATAAATATATATACGTGTGTACAGGACACCACAAATAGACGTAGAACTCAACAAGAAACGAAAAAGTAAAAACAGCATAGAACGGACCATTTTTTTAACAACGAAAAAACAGAGTACAAGACAACTACACAAGGAAAAATCCCCTTCATCAGCTGTCCCTAGTTCAACTCCATGCATATATTTTATTTATTACACTATTGTATGACTGAGCGCCCTCGCATCGATTCGATTTGATTCGTTTCGTTTCTTCTTCTTCTCTAAGCTGGTTTATATATATATATATATATGCATACACACACACACACACACACACATACACATACACACACATACACATGCACAATAGTAATTGGTACCTTGTTGTGTCACTATTTCCTCTGCCACATTCCAGGGAGAAAAACTAGAAGTAGTTGATAGCTTCCATTATCTAGGTGACCAAATCAGTAGTGGAGGAGGGTGCACTGAAAGTGTAACTGCTAGAATAAGAATAGCTTGTCCAAAGTTCAGAGAGCTCTTACCTCTACTGGTGACAAAGGGCCTCTCGCTCAGAGTAAAAGGTAGACTGTATGATGCATGTGTACGAACAGCCATGCTACACGGCAGTGAAACATGGGCTGTGACTGCTGAGGATATGCGTAAGCTCACAAGGAATGAAGCCAGTATGCTCCGATGGATGTGTAATGTCAGTGTGCATACTCGACAGAGCATAAGTACCTTGAGAGAAAAGTTGGACCTAATAAGCATTAGATGTGGTGTGCAAGAGAGATGACTGCTCTGGTATGGTCATGTGGTGAGAATGGATGAGGACAGCTGTTTGAAAAAGTGCCACATCCTAGCGGTTGAGGGAACCTGTGGAAGAGGTAGACCCAGGAAGACCTGGGATGAAGTGATGAAGCATGACCTTCGAACATTAGGCCTCACCAAGGAATTGACTAGCGACCGAGACTTTTGGAAATATGCTGTGCTTGAGAAGACCCGGCAAGCCAGATGAGACCATAGCCCGTGGCCTATGCCAGGAGCATAACCAGCCCACTTATGCGTAGCTTTTCCTTCTTTGGTCTCTAAATTTTGCTTGCGAAGACCTGTTGATGCAAGTGAAATCAAAATCAAAATCATTTTGATGACTGGCATCTGTGCTAGTGGGGTGCAAAGAGCACCATACGAGTGTGATCGTTGACAGAGCAGCTATTCAAGTATGATCGTTACCAGCGTTGCCTTACCGGCACTTATGCCTGTGCTAGTAGGGTGCCAAGAACACCTTCCAAGCGTGATCGTTGCCAGAACTGCCAACTGGCTTCTGTACTCGTGGCACATAAAAGGGCACCATTCGAACGTCGCTTCACTGGCACCTGTGCTGGTGGAACATGTAAAAAGATTCGAGTGAGGTCATTGCCAGTACCACCTGACTGGCCCCCGTGCAGGTGGCATGTAAAAAGCACCCACTACACTCTTGGAGTGGTTGGCGTTAGGAAGGGCATCCAGCTGTAGAAACTCTGCCAGATCAGATTGGAGCCTGGTGCAGCCATCTGGTTGTCAGCCCTCAGTCAAAATCGTCCAACCCATGCTAGCATGGAAAACAGACGTTAAATGATGATGATATATATGTAGTGGCTTCATGCAGGTATAGTGTGAATTCGATCCTTGATTGCCAAATTTCACTTAACAGTTCAACAGCACTTTTCTCATTGTAAAACAATAGTTTCTATGTGAATGGCAGTAGTTACATTTACCAGATGCCTTCACTAAGTGAAATAATGTATTTGCCACTTGACCCTTCTGACTCCTTCTGGGACACCAAATGAAATGAGATAATTGAATTAGAATTGAGCTAACAGGTACCACCAACGAAATCTATTGTTCTCAACAATATGTCTATCCTTCTAGCTGGTTTTGCATAGTTATAAATACTAAAACACTGTAGGAAAAAGAGAGCTGGCCAAAAGGAGATGATGCAGAGGTGACCAAAGGCAGAATCTAGTTAGTGAGATAATTCAACTGAGAAAAGTGCTGTTGAACTGTTAAGTGAAATTTGGTGATCAAGGATCGAATTCATGAAACCACCACACACACACACACACACATTCTTTTATTTCTTTTATTCTTTTACTTGTTTCAGTCATTTGACTGCAGCCATGCTGGAGCACCACCTTTAGTCGAGCAAATCAACCCCAGAGCTTATTCTTTGTAAGCCTAGTACTTATTCTATTGGTCTCTTTTGCCGAACTGCTAAGTTATGGAGAACTGCTAAGCGATGTTGGGGGGGGGGGTCAAAGTCACACAACACACACACACACATATGATGGGCTTCTTCCAGTTTCCACCTACCAAATCTACTCACAAGGTTTTGGTCGGCCCGAGGCTATAGTAGAAGACACTTGCCCAAGCCCTTGACAACCATCCTAATTCTCAGAGGTAATTTGGTAGAATGGCATTGAAAGAGGTTTGTTGCACCCCCACACACATCCACACACAAACAAACATGCACACACACATACACACACACACGTGCACATGGATATATTTATATATGAATATAAATGAATATGAGTGTGTAATGGTTACCTAACTGTAACATTATGGTTTGCAGCTCTGCTATAAGCAATAATGACAGTTTATAGCCAGGGTGCAACTGATGGCATTTGTTGACATTTCCTGTCAGTAAACTGTCTGTTTTCTCTGTGCTTTTGAAGCTTCTGGAATAAAATAAATAACCTATTACGTAAAAAAAACATAAGGTTTGGTAACAAGATGAACATCGAGCCATTACAATTATGCTTAAGCCATCGAGTACGAAGAAACAGATGTTAAATGAAATGGAAACTATTGAGGAAAAAATGGTTTGGGTTATTTGTTACAGAGTTTTACATTCTGAGTTCAAGTTTCACTGAAATCAACCTTGTCTTTCATCCCAATGGGCCTCATAAAATAAAGTAGCAGTGTTGCATGGTCTAGTGCCACCCTCATCTCAAACTTATTGGTTTTGGGTCGAAATTATAAAAAAAATTAAATGCATATACACACACACACACATTTACACACTCATCCATACACACACCCATACATACACACAAACAGCAAACACACAGATACACACATTACATTAATAATATATATGTATATATATGTATATATAAAGGTGGTGAGCTGGCAAAATTGTTAGCGTGCCAGGCGAAATGCTTAGCGGTATTTCGTCTGCCGCTATGTTCTGAGTTCAAATTCCGCCGAGGTCGACTTTGCCTTTCATCCTTTCGGGGTCGATTAAATAAGTACCAGTTACGCACTGGGATCGATGTAATCGACTTAATCCGTTTGTCTGTCCTTGTTTGTCCTCTCTGTGTTTAGCCCTTTGTGGGTAGTAAAGAAATAGGTATTCTGTCTGCCGTTACATTCTGAGTTCAAATTCCGTTGAGGTTGACTTTGCCTTTCATCCTTTTGGGGTCGATTAAATAAGTACCAGTTATGCACTAGGATCGATATAATCAACTTAATCCCTTTCTCTTTCCTTATTTGTTCCCTCTATGTTTAGCCCCTTGTGGGCAATAAAGAAATAAATATATATGTATATATGTTTATATAAGTATATATGCATGTATGCATATACATATATGTACACACACACACATACACACGCGCACACAACGACGCAAATGTATAAAGTATATAGTGTGAGACATATCACATGTTTATCTAAACTTTGAAATTCTTTCAAATGAAACTAGAAGTAAAATTTATATGCTTAAATACATACATTACATAATACTTAAATACATAAATATACATACATATATATATAAATATATATTCATATCCGCCCCCCCCTTTCCACACACACACTCACACACACATACACACACAAATCTTCTTTGTGGCAAGATTACGATAACAAAATGTCTTATCGACATGTTCCTAGAAATTTTATCTTATCAAATAATATTTAGTTTTAATATCCAGAACAAAAATGTGGCTTTTCAGCGTCCTACACCCAACCATTAACTGTTGTAAACAATGTATGATACTTTGAAGTTTCTCAAAGACAAACAGATAGAGATAAACATTTTTGCACGCTTCTCATATAAAACTGATATCTTTAATTTAATGGTCTTGGAATAGATTTGGCCTTCTTGTAATGAAGGCTAAATTTCAACTTATGATTTCCATTACAAGAAAATTGTTTTGTATAAGAATTTTTTTTTGTTACCTTATTCTATTTTAAAGTTATGTAGGCATGTGTGCGTGCGTGTGTGTGTTTTTGTGCATGTGTGTGATATAAGCACAGGTATTGTCATATGGTGAAGAAGTTTGCTTTTCAATGATATGGCTTCAGGTTTAGTCTCACTGTGTGGCACTTTGGACAAGTGTCTTCTATGAAAGACTTGTGAATGAAATTGGCAGAAACTAAAAGAAGCTGGCTGTATACGTACTAATACATACTAATACATACTAATACATACACCAACCCTATACATACGCACGTCCAGACCTCTCATACGCACTAATACTCTCTCATACACACACACACACACACCCTTATACATACTAATACATACACCAACCCTATACATACACACGTCCAGACCTCTCATACGCACTAATAGCTGGTCATTCAACCCTATTATCAACCCTATTATCTCCCCTTATTTCGCTCTCGCGTCTCATGTTTGATCTTTGACCTCTGGCCGAAATCAGATCGCCATGTTGATTCGTTAGTTACTGCACGCATTTTTTTTCTCTCCTTTCTGTGTTTTTTTTCTCTCTGTGTATCTTTCTGTTGAAGAGCGTAGGCTCGAAACGTTAAAGACTTGTTTTATTTATATTTCCTGAGCGCCATACTAATACAATTGTTTGTTTGTTTCCCACCTGCCTTCGTCTTTTGTCTATTTTCATAAAGCTTCCCGTTATATATATATATATATATATATATATATATATATATATATAAATAAATATCATTATTTCTAATTCTTTCTAAAGGGACTATGGCAGCTGTACTGGATATTAATAGTTATCGCCAAGCTAACATGCAGTCCAGAAAAATAGGACGAATGCTGCCGTTGATTAGCTCCAAGAGGCCATTGCCTCTAGCTAGCTATGTGACACTCAAACCTGTGTCCATTACAACCTTCAAACAGGGGAGGTCAGCAGCTTCCCCTTGCTGGTTTGGCATCCACAGACTAGAGGTAACTACCTCAAAACTAGTCTGTGGATGTCATACCAGCAAGGGGAAGCTGATGACCTCTCCTGTTCGAAGGTTATAATGAACACAGGTTTGTGTCACATAGCTAGCTAGAGACAATAGCCTCCTGGAGTTAATCAATGGCAGCATTCGTCCTATTTTTCTGGACTGCCATGTTAACTTGGCGATAACTATTAATATCCAGTACAGCTGCCATAGTCCCTTTAGAAAGAATTAGAAATAATGATATTTATATATATATATATATATATATATAACGGGAAGCTTTATGAAAATAGACAAAAGACGAAGGCAGGTGGGAAACAAACAAACAATTGTATTAGTATGGCGCTCAGGAAATATAAATAAAACAAGTCTTTAACGTTTCGAGCCTACGCTCTTCAACAGAAAGATACACAGAGAGAAAAAAAACACAGAAAGGAGAGAAAAAAAATGCGTGCAGTAACTAACGAATCAACATGGCGATCTGATTTCGGCCAGAGGTCAAAGATCAATATATATAAAGTATATATATTAATATATATACACACACCACATATCCCTACACTGCACCACCACACCACCAGACCATAACATACAATATACCACACCATCACACAACACACCACACCACACCACCACACCTTATCGCATCATCTCCGCACACAAGCAGTGACCATTTCCCAGCAAACCACACACTACCACACCACATCATGCCACACCACACCACATCACACCACCCTGCACACACTAGCACTGACCACTTCCTAGTACCCACACATTACAGATGCTTATACTTACACATACAAACATCCACATGTCAAGGTCACCAGCCCCTATCCACATGCACACACTTACACACACATGCGCACCTTCATTTTGGGATCACTACTACTTTATTGTCTCCCCTTCTTCCTAGCTCTCTTCTCTGACTACCTCTGTCCAGCCAGCCGCCATGATTGACTGCTAGCCACTAAGGCTATTTTTATTCTCTCTATGTTTATTTCCTCATGTTCCTTTCTGTTGAAGAGCATAGGGTTGAAATGTAAAACACTTTCTCACCTTCCCAAGCATTAAACTAATACACCTGTTTGTTGTTTACACACCTGTCTTCATCTTCTGTTTTCTTTGTAAATTCCAACTATACACACACGCACACACATATATATAATCTTTTACCCTTTTACTTGTTTCAGTCATTAAACTGTGGCCATGCTGGGGCACCACCTTGAATTTTTTAATCAAATGAATCGACCCCAGTACTTATTTTTTAAGCCTGGTACCTTTTCAATCAGTCCCTTTGGGGTGAACCACTAAGTTATGGGGATGTAAACACACCAACACCAGTTCTCAAGTGGTGATGTGGGGGGTGGGGGAACAAACACAGACACAAAGACACATACACATACATATATATATATATATATATATATATATATAGATATATATATATATATATATATATTATATATATAATATATATATATATGACAGGCTTCTATCAATTTCTGTCTACCAATCCACTTCACAAGACTTTGGTTGGCCTGAATCTATAGTAGAAGACATTTACCCAAGGTGCCATGCAGTAGGACTGAACCTGGAACCATGTGGTTGGGAAGCAAGCTTCTTACCACACATCCCTCTTGTGCCTATATATATATATATATATATATATATATATATATATATATATATATATAATATATATATATATATATTATATATATATATTATCTATATATATATATTATATATATATATATATATATATATATATATATATCAAAATAAGCAACAAGGATATCCAGAGGTTATGCAGTATGATCGTTTCATGCGATTCCATTTAAACAATGCAATCATTTCATTACATCAATTTAAAATGTAGAGCAATCTTCAGCAGCACAAAGACATAGAATTAAATTAAATTAGGAGGACACGTTAGTATAATTTTACCTAAAATCTCCAAGAGGTTAAGAAGATAGACAAAGAACAAGTTTTACCAACAACATCATAGTTGTTACAACTATGATTAGTTGTTACATATAGGCAGATACACATACTTACACACACTCATATCCACATATACACCCACAGAGAGACCAGAATATTACAAAGGAATTTCCTGAAACGGCTGTAGGATATGTATGAATTTGATCTCTGGACTTAAGTACATTCGCTTTTTTTAGCTACCCATACATCTTTTAAATATTTTCAATTTTGCAATGCATTGACCGTGTACATTGACATTTTTGTTTTAGAACAGATTTACAGTTTCCTGTGATCGCATACGAATATATATTTCAATTTTATATCTTTATATATTTTATACATATTTTATATGATGAATTGTGTCTTTTGAAAAATATACTGAGGAAATTAATCTGTTTTTTGGTTGTCAATATCTTAGAAGTTGTCTTTTCATTGAAATTTACATTACTCTCTTTCTCTCTCTTCATATATATATATATATATATATATATATATGTATATATATATATAGATATATACACATACATATATGCATATATTTGTATGTATGTATACACACATACATACACACACATGCATCTATATCTCAAAGGAGTGATAAGCACTGTCACACACACTAGAACTTCCACCTACCAAATTCACCTGCAAGGCTCTGGTTGGCCTGATGCTATAGTAGAAGATACTTGCCCAAGGTGCCACTTGGTGGGGCTGAACCTGGAACTATGTGGTTGGGTAGTGAGCCTCTGACACACACAGTCATGCTTTTATGCTGTGTGTGTGTGTGTATGTGTGCATATATATACTCTCTCTCTTTTACTCTTTTACTTGTTTCAGTCATTTGACTGCAGCCATGCTGGAGCACCACCTTTATTCGAAGAAATCAAACCCAGGACTTATTCTTTGTAAGCCTAGTACTTATTCTGAGTTACGGGGATGTAAACACACCAGCATCGGTTGTCAAGCGATGTTGGGGGGGGGGACAAACACAGACACACAAACACACACATATATACATATACATATATACGATGGGCTTCTTTCAGTTTCTGTCTACCAAATCCACTCACAAGGCTTTGGTTGGCCCGATGCTATAGTAGAAGACACTTGCCCTAGGTGCCAGGCAGTGGGACTGAACCCGGAACCATGTGGCTGGTAAGCAAGCTACTTACCACACAGCCACTGCACCTATGTATATGTATATATATATATATATATATATATATATATATCATCATCATCATCATCGTTTAATGTTCGCTTTCCATGCTAACATGGGTTGGAAGGTTCAACTGGGGTCTGGGAAGCCAGGAGGCTGCACCAGGCCCAGTTTGATCTGACAGTGTTTCTACAGTGTTTCTATATACATATATATATAATGGTGTATGTGTGTATAGGTATATATATGTGTATGTGTGTAAGTATGTCTGTGTGTATAGGTATATGTAACATATAGGTTTTAAGTATATCTATCTTTCTATCTCTCTATATACATATAATATATATAAATATATATAATAATAATATGTAGAATTACAGATCCATTACAGCAATCTTGTTACCCATCCAGCCATACCTATGCCTAAAAATCGATTATGATGGAATATAATTTCTATTTTAATGTTGTAGTCAGAGAAGAAGCTTTCCAGAGTTTGAGACTAATGGAACGAAAGGTAACAATTATTTTTAGGTCGAACCCCTTGTTTGGAAACTTAAACTAACATGTCTCCCCACCTCCCTGAAAGCACTTAAGGGATAAGGAGTAGCATGAAATGAAGTTATGAATTAACTCTATCAACCATGAAGAAAATTTCCATTTACCAAATTTCATTCACAAGGCTTCAATCGATAGACCCTAAATGCCATATGGTGAGATTGAACCCTCAATCATGCAGTCATGAATTGATCTTCTCAGCCATTCATCCACATATCCATGCTGCATCCCATTAAATGACTGACTTTCCATCTGAGGTTACTTAAATGTTCCACATTCGGTATTTTCTAGTGAAGGTTAAGATGACCATCTCATCTAACTTTGACGTGTGTAAATTAATGATGTGTATAAATTAATAGTGTGTAGAAAATTAATGAGTAGGAAATAAATGGTGGATTTGATGGCACTGAGAATGAAACTTAAACCACCTAATGAGTGGATACGTTCACCTGGATTATTCTCATACTGCATCTGCAAAGAAAATAACCCTCAAAAACCTTAGCCCCTATATGGTTGTTTAACTCACTAGAAATAACAGCCTAATCTCTCAAAGGATGCTCTGCGTTTCAAAAGAAAAAAAAAAGACAGATGTATTAGATAACTTAGTCCCATATAGACTATCATCATCATTGTCGTTGTCTAACATTCATTTTCCATGTTGGCATGGGTTGGACAGTTTGACTGGGGACTGGCAAGCCAGGAGTCCGCACCAGGCTCCAATCTGATCTGGCAGTTGGATGCCCTTCCTAACGCCAGTTACTCTGAGAGTGTAGTGGGTGCTTTTTATGTGCCACTGGCACAGGAGCTAGTCAGGTGGCACTGGCATCGGCCATGTTTGGATGGTTTCTACCTACAACTTTAGGAGTTTCTACTTACAACTTTTCTACAGATCGAGCAGGGCCACTTACCTGAAGGGGTTTGTGATGTGTTTGCCCTTCCTACTTAGTAGGACTTTGGTTTTTGCAACATTGACTCTAAGGCCCTTCGATTCTAAACCTTGCTTCCACACCTGAAATTTCTTCTCTTGTTCTGGTAGTGATTCCGCTATGAAAGCAAGGTCATCAGCATAGGGGAGCTCCCACGGGCAACCTGTCTTGAATTCCTCTGTTATTGCCTGGAGAACTATGATGAATAATAGGGGGCTGAGGGCTGAAACGTCTGTTTTTCGTGCTGGCATGGGTTGGACGGTTTGACCAGAGCTGGCAAGCTGGAGAGCTCCACCAGGTCCAAATTGTCTGTTTTGGCATGGTTTTTATGGCTCGATGCCCTTCCTTGATACCAGCCACTTTACAGAGTGCACTGGGTGCTTTTCACATGTGCTTTTTACATGGCACCAGCGCCAGTACTTTTATGGGGTACCTGCATGGTGCTGTACACATAGAACTGGCACAGGTGCTTTATACGTGACACCAACACAAGTACTTTATACATGGCACAAGATGATTCTGGCTGGAGTAATTTTTAATCATGTCTGCTCAATAATGACTGGTCTGGGGCTAAACAGCAGCAGCAGCAGCAGCAACAACAACAACAACAACAACAACAACAACGACAATAACAATGATGATAACAATGACAACAACATAACTCAAAAAAATTTGAGCTCCCACATGGTTGTTTTGTCTGTTGAAAATAGAAGTCAAATGACACCATACTATTTTTATAAAATAAAGAGACTTTAATTAATACAGTCTTAGATAAACTCTTTCATTACTGTATTTATTTTGTGATACTCTGTGTTTCTTTCAATTATTTTAAATATAGATGCAGGAGTGGCTGTGTGGTAAGTAGCTTGTTTACCAACCACATGGTTCTAGGTTCAGTCCCACTGTGTGGCACCTTGGGCAAGTGTCTTCTACTATAGCCTCAGGCTGACCAAAGCCTTTTGAGTGGATTTGGTAGACGGAAACTGAAAGAAGCTCGTCGTATATATGTACATATATATATATATATATGTGTGTGTATATGTTTGTGTGTTTGTGTTTGTCTTCCCAACATCACTTGACAACTGATGCTGGTGTGTTTATTTCCCCGTAACTCAGCGGTTTGGCAAAAGAGACCGATAGAATAAGTACTAGGCTTACAAAGAATAAGTCCTGGGGTTGATTTGCTTGACTGAAAGGCGATGCTCCAGCATGGCCGCAGTTGAGTAAAAGAGTAAAAGTAAAAGAATAACAAAGAATTTAGTAAAATAACTTAGTTATCATTAAACTAGTGTTAGGAATATAAATTGTGACTAAGGTTTGGTGGAAGATTTTAATTCAAAACTTATGAAAACAAGACATTTGTATTACTGAGACAGAGCCGGTTTCAGCCAGGTTGGTAACGAAAAAATTAAGTCTGAATGAAAATACAAATGACCACAACTGAAATATCTTTGGCTATAGGCTTGAAGGTGAGGAATGACCTCTGGTTAAAGTACACTAATAACCCACAAATATTAGAAGCTGTTGTTTGTAGTTTGTCTCTGTAGTTTAGGATTTTGATTTATAGTATAAATATTTATTGGCGCAGGAGTGGCTGTGTGGTAAGTAACTTGCTTACCAACCACATGGTTCTAGGTTCAGTCCCACTGCATGGCACCTTAGGCAAGTGTCTTCTACTATAGCCTTGGACTGACCAAAGCCTTGTGAGTGGATTTGGTACACAGAAACTGAAAGAAGCCCATCATATATATGTATGTATGTATATACGTGTGTGTGTGTGTGGTGTGTGTGTGTGTGTGTGTGTGTGTGTGTGTGTGTGTGTGTGTGTGTGTGTGTGTGTGTGTTTGTGTGTCTTTGTTTGTCCCCCCAACATCGCTTGACAACCAATGCTGGTGTGTTTATGTCCCCGTAACTTAGCGGTTCGGTAAAAGAGCCTGATAGAATAAGTACTAGGCTTCCAAAGAATAACTCCTGGGGGCGATTTGCTCGAATGAAGGCGGTGTTCCAGCATGGCCACAGTCAAATGACTGAAACAATTAAAAGAGTAAAAGAGTAAAAGAGATGTAACTAAGATCATAAAGAATTATGATGCAACTAAGTTACACCATAAACAGTTATTTCGGGGTTCTATCAATGTTGTGTAAGTCAACGAGTGAAAGAGTGTTGAGAGTTTTTTGCTGAACAAATAGATTCCAGTATTTACTCTTGACTCTTATTACATTTCCTATCAGACTTGTTAGCTGAAACACTAAGCTATAGGTATGTAATGAAATGATCTCCAGGTGTCAAGCAGTGGGGGACGTGCAGAAAAGGCATGCACATACATTTGCATTTAAATATATACACATATACATATATTATATATATATATATATTCTTTTTTTCTTCTCTTTTTCTTTGCTTCACTCATTTGACCATGGCCATGCTGTAGCACTGCCTTCAGTCAAACAAATTGACCCCAGGACTTATCCTTTGTAGGACTAGTACTTATTCTATTGGTTTCTTTTGCTGAACTGCTAAGTTATGGTGACATAAACACATCAACATCGGTTGTCAAGCAATGGTAGGAGGCAGGGGGCAAACACAGACACACAGACACACACACACACATATATGATGGGCTTCTTTCAGTTTCCATCTACCAAATCTACTCACAAGGCTTTGGTTGGCCTGAGGCTATAGTAGAAGACACTTGGCCAAGGTGTCATGCAGTGGGACTGAACCCAGGCCATGTGGTTGGTAAGCAAGCTACTTACCACACAGCCTCACCTGTACCTATATAACAAACAAGATGAGGACAAATATCCGTCGAATGTAAATAATGTAAATAATGTACTTAATTCCTCATCTCTTAAATATAGAACAGTGTTGGCTTGTTTATGTTCCTGTAACTTAGCATATCAGCAAAAGAGACTGACAGAATAAGTACCAGGCTGAAAAAAAAAGAACTATGTATTGCTGTCAATTCATTCAACTAAAAATCTAGGCGTTGCCCCAACATGGCCGTAGTCTGATGATTGA
>NC_042997.1:125693322-125725822 GCF_006345805.1 Octopus sinensis | reverse complement strand
GCTATGTATCTTTCTCCTCTCTCTTTGTTTTTATGTTTCTGTCTGTTTGTCTCTATATACACACATATACATACAATCATACATTCATTCATACATACATACATACACATACACATACATACATACATACATACATATATATATAATATGAAATATACACACATGTACATATATACATATATAATATGAAATATATATCATATATTATATATATTATACATGAACACACACACACATATATCATATATACCCAGTGCCAGTGCCACTTGGCTGGCTTCCGTGCCAGTGGCACATAAAAAGCACCATTCTAGCGTGGTCGATGCCAATGCTGCCTGACTGGCCCTTGTGCTGGTGGCACGTAAAAAGATCCACTACACTCTTGGAGTGGTTGTTGTTAGGAAGGGCATCCAGCTGTAGAAACCTTGCCTGATCAGATTGGAGCCTGGTGCAGTCTCCTGGCTTGCAAGTCTTCAGTCAAACCGTCCAATCCATGCCAGCATGGAAAGCAGGCATTAAACGATGATGAGGATGATGATGGCACACACACACACACACACACACACACACACACACACATAATATACATGCACCTATGTAATTGTTTGTCTATCTATCTGTTTTTGCTTTTATCAATCTATATTAATATATACTCTTTACTTGTTTCAGTCATTTTGACTGTGGCCATGCTGGAGCACTGCCTTTTAGTCGAGCAAATTGACCCCCAGGACTTATTCTTTGTAAGCCTAGTACTTATTCTATCGGTCTCTTTTGCTGAACTGCTAAGTTACAGGGACGTAAACATACCAGCATCAGTTGCCAAGCGATGTTGGGGACACAAACACACACACACACACATGCATCTATCTATCTATATACCTATCTCTCTCTCTCTCTATATATATATATCTTTCAGTTTCTGCCTACCAAATCCACTCACAAGGCTTTGGTAGGCCTGAGGCTATAGTAGAAGCCCAAGGTGCCACACAGTGGGACTGAACCCAGAACCATGTGGTTGGTAAGCTAGCTACTTACCACACAGCCACTCATGCACCTATGTGTAGAATATATTTATATATATATATATATATATTATGTAATATGTGTGTCTCTGTATGCACAAGCAATTGTGTGTGCATGCATGCATGCATATTTGTCTATGTGTGCATACGTGTATGTGTGTAAGTGTATTTATAAGTGAAGGCTGTAGCTTTCTTTTACCTTTTCCACCACCTACATATCTCACAGATGTTGTTTACACTGCTATCAACAGCTATTTTAAAACACAAGCAATCAGCTGTAGATAACTGAGGATTAGGCCATTGATATAACACAGGGGTGAAAGGATGAGAAAACTGCAGGCATTCACAAATTGAGCCACTTGAAGCAGTACATCTAGAATGCCGCATCATATTTATTAAGTTCAAATCAGGCTACAGTGCACTTTAAGTTTAATGCCTCTAAGGTTGATTACATAATTATGAGTTACTGTTTAGCCCCAGTTCAGCCATGATGTGATGGATCTATTCTTTTTTTAATTCTTTGATTCATTTATTCTTTTGCTTGTTTCAGTCATTTGACTGTGGCCATGCTGGAGCATCACCTTTCATTAAAAGACATCAACCCCAGGACTTATTCTTTGCAAGCCAAGTACTTATTCTATCGGTCTCTTTTGCTAAACCGCTAAGTTACGGGGACATAAACACACCAACATCGGTTATCAAGATGGGGGGACAAACACAGATACACAAATACATACATACGTACATATATATATGTAGATTATGTACGATGGGATGATGATAATAATACATCATCATCATCATGATTTAACGTCCGTTTTCCATGCTAGCATGGGTTGGACGGTTCGACCGGGGTCTGGTAAGCCATGGAGGCTGCACCAGGCTCCAGTCTGATTTGGCAGTGTTTCTACAGCTGGATGCCCTTCCTAACGCCAACCACTCCGTGAGTGTAGTGGGTAATTTTTACGTGCCACTGGCACAGGAGCCAGTGCAGGCTGGCTAACGGCCATGATCGGTTGGTGCTTTTACGTGTCACCGACACGGCCACCAGTCAGGCGACGCTAGTAACTGCCATGCTCAAATGGTGCTTTTACGTGTCACCAGCACTGGTGTCTTAACTACAATTACCATTCGAATTTTTGATGTTGACGAACTTGACTCAACAGGTCTCCTGAAGAGCAGCGAGGTCTCCTCATATATATATATATATATATCATCATCATCATCATCATAATTGGCGTCGTATAACGTCCACTTTCCATGCTGGCATGGGTTGGATGGTTTGAATGAGGGCTGGCAAGCCAGGAGGCTGCACCATATATATATATATATATATATATATATATATATATACACGATGGGCTTATTTCAGTTTCCATTTACCAAATCTACTCACAAGGCCTTGGTCGGCCTGTGGCTATTGTAGAAGACACATGCCCAAGATGACATGTAGTGGGACTGAACCCGGAACCATGTGTTTGGGAAGCAAGCTTCTTACCACACAGCCACAGGTTTTCCAGCCATGATCAATGGTGAAATTAATAAGGGAGCAAGGGGAACAACTGCTCCCTACTGAGAACATTTTTTTCAAAATTTATGCCTTTTCAACAATTTTTTAAAACTCTGTCAGTAATTGTAAGTTTCATACTTAATGACATTGTTACTGAAACGTGAAATTAATGAATGTAAAATACAATAATGTATATTATAACTAATGAAATATTTTGCATAATATCAGAGATATGAGTTAAAAATTGTTTGGTATGTGTTACAGGGCTTTTTTTTTTTATGTGCTTGCTCGCCTTCAGAGCTTGCTTATGAGTCTGACCATGACCTTCCCATCTGTTTAGAGTTATCAAAGACTATACTCTTTTTTTTTTTTACTTGTTTCAGTCATTTGACTGTGGCCATGCTGGAGCACCTTCTTTAGTCCAGCAAATCGACCCCAGGACTTATTCTTTGTAAGATTAGTATTTATTCTATCGGTCTCTTTTGCTGAACCGCTAAGTTATGGGGACGTAAACACACCAGCATCGGTTGTCAAGCTATGTTGGGGGGGACAAACACAGACACACAAACATATACACACACACATACATATATATATACATATATACAACGGACTTCTTTCAGTTTCCGTCTACCAAATCCACTCACAAAGCTTTGGTTGGCCTGAGGCTATAGTAGATGACACTTGCCCAAGGTGCCATTCAGTAGGACTGAACCCAGAACCATGTGGTTGGTAAGCAAGCTACTTACCACACAGCCACTCCTACGCCTATATAAAGTGTGCATTTTATCATTTTAAAATGATTGGGTGTGATTTTGAGTGAGATTTTGTTACTATTTCTAGCAGGTTGATTGGTCATATAGAGAATTATTATTGTTAGATGGATGGTAGAATCAGAGACATTGTTGTTTAGTATTTAGCTTTGTCTCTTAACATTTTGAGTTCATATTCTAGTGAGGTCAGCTTAGTCTTTCATCCTTCTGGGCCTCAAAATAAATACCATTTAAGTACTAGGATTACTACTTCTTAGAAAAAAGATATTGCCAATAATAATGCATCACCGGTCTGGAACCCCTATCTTGCCCAGGATATTAATCGTCTGGAAACTGTTCAGCAATGTGCAACCAAGAGAATACCCTCCACCAGGCATTTGCCATATTCTGAACGCCTTACTTCCCTGGGCATGGATACATTGAAACTCTGACGTCTGGCAGCTGACTTGGCAGACACCCATAAAATTTTTAACCATCTACTAACAATAACTCTGAGCACCTTTTCAAACTCCACCTGTCTAACACCCATGGACATGTTTACAAAGTCAGAAAACAGCACAGCTCCCATGACTTTTGGGAACATTTTTTCATGCTAAGAGTTGCTGAAGTATGGAACAAACTGCTGGCATCAGTTGTTAGTTGTTGGAGCACTGCATCCTTCAAAACTTCCATGCTTCCTGAGATTCGCCAACACAACACCTCATTTTCTCCCCTCCATACACACGCAAGCATGTATCTGACTCATACACTGTTCACTTTCCAGACATTTGTACATTACTGCATATGCTTTATACTTATTTTTGACAAGTTGTGGTGCACCTGAGCACTGTATACAATAATTTCATTATTATTATTATTATTATATAACAGTACCACAAGAATTGAATTAATCTTTTCCTAGTCTTAGACTGGCCAAATTGCCAAATTGCTCAAAACCTTCCACTTGCAATACCTTCATCACTATTTGGAGGCTGGATAGGATAGAAGGAAACATGGATGCCAAAACAAGTGTTGCTGTTTCCTTTCCTGAAAACAAATAGCAGATGATCTTCATACAACATGATCTTCAAATTATGATCTTCATAATTTGGTGAAAATATTGTATTTTAGGTTATAGAAATAATCTTCTCATTTCCCCTTTTCTTTGACAGCTTTTACCAATTACTGCTAGGGGTTTTTTTACTTCCTCCTTCGGCTTAAATGAACATCTTAATTAATCAAAAAATCTTTCCATGTGGCATTTCAATATATTTCTCTTTATTTATCAAAATTCATGCTTTTGGCCCACACAACTAATTTCCTTTAATTAACTTAATTTTTTAATTATGCAAATTACTTTTGGGCTAAAACTCAAAAATCTTTTGTTGATTGATTGAAACAACCCGAAGAGATTATGCTATGTTGATGAAACCAAAACATGCCCACAGCTTTCTTCTTGCTAGTCTGAGGAGTTTCAGTATCAACCAGATAGATAAGTAATGGTGATCATAATTTGACTGAGCATAAAAGAAACAAGAAACTCACTCAATCAGTATATACATTTGCATCTATCTATCTATTTGCCAGCCCATCTGTCTATCTGTCTGTCTATCTACTTGCCTGTCTACTTTCCTGCCTACCTGTCTATCTGTCTGTCTGTCTATCTACCTACCTACCTGCCTGTCTGTCTGCCTGCCTGTCTGTCTGTCTATCTATCTGTCTGCTTGCCCGTCTGTCTGTCTGCCTGTCAGTCTACCCACCTGTCGGTCTGTCTGCCCGCCTGTCTGTGCATCCATCCATCCATCCATCCATCGATCTATCTATGTAGCTGTCTGTGTGTAGTGGAGATGCATGGCTTAGTGGTAAGAGTGTTGGACTCATGATTATGAGATCATGGTTTCCATTCCTGGACTGGGTGACACATTATGTTCTTGAGCAAAACACTTCATTTCACATTGCTCCAGTCGACTCAGCTGGCAAAAATGAATGGCCCTGCAATGGACCAATATCTCCAACTACAACATTTAAAGACGTTTCTAAATAATACTATCAAAGGAGATGTTAACTTATCAATATGTCCTGATTTTCAAACAATACAGATAACACAAGAGGTAACACAATAGCATCACAGTTACACTTTTATTTTTATATCCGAATCAACCCACACCATAACCCACATAATTCCAAGCCAACAACCAGAACAATTCTTCTTTGACATCACATTCTGCTTCACAAAGCCTCTTAGTAACCAATCCCATAACTTTTCGCAGACCACCTGCATATCATCATCACAATATATCCATAGAGCAATAAACTTGGGTCTAGGATTCATGACTAACTTGAAGCTTAACCCAGTTTTCATAATGTATTTGGATTGGATTGAATTGTCCATGGTCAGTCCACTAAAGGACAAAGGCCTCAGCATGTTCTCTCCATCAGAGAATGGCTTGAGTTTGTACTGGTTTGATGGGTCTACTCTGCCACTTTGGTTCGACATGGCTTGATAGAGGGATGCAGTTTTTTGTACTCATACCCAGAGGTAATTAAGTCAATGACATCGACCCTAGTGCTCAACTGGTACTTATTTTATTGACCCCACAAGGACGAAGGGCAACGTTGGTTTTCGTGGAATTTGAACTTACAACATAAAGAAGATACAGTTCTATATTTAAGAGATGAGGAATTATGTACATTATTTACATTTGACGGATATTTGTCCTCATCTTGTTTGTTGTTAACACAACGTTTCGGCTGATATACCCTCCAGCCTTCATCGAAAAATACCTTAGGAATGAGAGCTCAGGTTCTAAATATCCCAAGACACCTGAAGAAGGCTGGAGGGTATATCAGCCGAAATGTTGTGTTAACAACAAACAAGATGAGGACAAATATCTGTCAAATGTAAATAATGTAAAAAATGAGCATGAAGACGGATGAAATACTGCTAAGCATTTCATCCAGCGTGCTAACGATTCTGCCAGCTCGCCACCATGATGTTTAAGTAACTGAAATTACAATACACCTCCCTGAACTGGACGCTAGTCCATCACAGGGTTAATTTCCCAGCTATTGTTGGAATTCAGTTTATAGCAGAGTGGACGTGAGCCTTGCGAAATAAAATATTTTGCTGAAGAACAGAATGCATTGGCCGGTCAAGAAATCGAAACTACTATCACACGATTCCCTAATCACCAGGTCATGCACCTTCACTACAACAATAAAGTAAGAAAGCAAGAAAAATATTTATAATTTACTTCCAAACCATATTGTCCTGGGTTCAATCCCACTGTGTAGTATCTTGAGCGAGTGTCTTGTATTGTAGCCATGTGAGTGGATTTGGTAGACGGAAACTGAAGGAAGCCCTTAGTAAATATATATGTTGTGTGTGTGTGCGTGTGCTTTTGTGTCTGTGTCTCCCATCACCATTTGAAAACCGTTGTTGCTGTGTTTATGTCCTCATAGCCTAACGGCTCGGCCAAAGGGTGCCCTAGCATGGCTGCTGTCTAATGGTCTTTATTCCGGCTTTCTGTGTTCCAAACCTGCTGAAGTTCAACCCCACATTTTCATCATTTCAAAGTCGATAAAATAAAGTAGTAAACTAGGGTGGTCAACTGGCAAAATCGTTAGAGCATCAGCAAGAATGCCTTGTGATATTTGTTCCAACTCTTTGCGTTGAGAGTTCAAATTACGCCGCGGCCTATTTGGGCAGTAGACTTAACCGCCATCCGATTTAACATCATCTGGTATCTTTGGTGCCTTTAGCGGAGTCTACTCTGTGGTAAGCATTCAGACTAGGTCTCTGGTTTGACCATCTTCTCCCCACCCCTACCAGTGTCGAGGGTGCTATAAAAGGAGCATAAGCCTTGTTCTTTCACCCGCCTAAACCATGGAAAATTAAAAAAAAGGGTAACAGAAGAGCCCTTAATGAACGGACTGGTTCACTTTTGTTTGTATTTCTGTTTACTTCTTTTGTATTTGTTAATTTCTTTGGAATGGCTAATTAGATCCTTGTTGAGTTATGTTCTTTTTGTTGTTTAACCCTAGACCAATCCTGATCGAGCAAAGCCTACGATCCTGCCATCTGCGCAGATTGTAATAGGACCATCCCGTCTTATTTCTATGTGCAAGAATCGCAAGACCACATTATCCAACGTAACTTCTTCTGGCCACCTTGCTTAATTTACTACCAACTGTGCACATTCTTTCAAAAAATATGAAAAAACAAGAAAGAATAAATTACACAGTGCAGTATTCATGTCTTTCAGAAACATTTTTTCTTGCTCTGGATTGTCGAAGCCGAGAATAAACTATCTGCATTGGTTGTTAGTTGTCAGGACACTGCATCCTCAAAAAATAAAAAAAACGAAAAACGAAAAAAACATTCCCTATTTCCTATAATTTGCCAACGCTATTCCTGATGTGTCTTTGCACCATTTCCTTTGTATGGTTTTTCTGTTTTATTCTGTGTACAGTGCATGTACTTTTGGTTTTCATTGCTGTTTTTCTTTACTTGACTTATTTCTGCTTTCTGACCTCTTTTTTGCCTTTTTCGACGAGTTTTTGTACCTCCTAAGCACTGTATACAATAATATCATTATTATTATTATTATTATTATTATCATTATTATTATTATTATCATTATTATTATTATTATTAATATTATTAGTATTGAGTGAGAGTGCAGTGCATGCCATCAAAGTGACACCGGGGTAAAATATACGAAGCCCAGTATATCCATCAAGACTACCCGTCAGATAAAGGTACACTAGGCACATGCATCACAACCATATGTGCGCTACATGGTGATCTCATATCAAGATAAACAGCGCATGGCCTTGCAGGTGGGGCCCAGTTAGAATTTTCTTCTGGTCGAGTAGCCAGAAGGTCCCTGAATAAAGGTTGTTTAAGGATGTTGAACGAACCACCCATGTTTCCAGAGGTGAATTATTCAAACCACAAAGAATCCCTCTCAACACATGGCTATGATGCTCCCCCACTACTTCTGCTCGTGATCAGAGATGCACATATCGTCAGCCACTAAGGGACATGCTCAACTGGTTAAGGTCAAACAACTGACAAGCAAATCTGTGGTATTGAGCAGAATATTTGCTGTAGCCCGTCTTTTATACCAAGGCAAAACAATGTACATGATAACACTTCCAATCATTTAAGATCAGAAGCCATGAGAGCCACTTGCCTGGTACTGCATCAGGGTATTTATTATTATTATTATTATTATTATTATTATTATTATTGTTATTATCATCATTATCATCATCATCATTATGAGACGATACTATGCGATAGGGGAAAATTTGGCTGTTATTTCTAACTGGTCGAGCAATCACGTTAAGACTTCCTCCTTAATTTGTAGATTAGTTGATGGTTCTTATGTTCATCGTTTTACCTCATCCAGCCTCGAAATAAACAATTTATTTAACCTTCTCGTTGATTCGTTTACTTTGTTCGTTCTTGCATGTTTACATGGTAGAATGTGGTGGTGGTGGTGGTAGGAGTCTTGGTAACAGTAGATTGCTTTGTATTTTTTTTTAATATATAAAACCTTTACGTAGGAAATTGATAGTATTCCAAGTTAGACAAAAACTAGTTGTGTATGACTTATTTGACCCTCGTTTCTATTATATGCACATTAGCCAAGATTCAAACACCGTTTTTGTTTTTACTTTTGTAGAATTCATTTAAATAGATGTCATTTTTATTACCCCATATTGTATTCATATACATCGTATAGAGATAAATTAATGCTTAGTATAATTCCATTAAATACGAATGAGGAAGACATATTTTAGCCTTGCATAATATATCAATTGTTTCTGATGTTTTAGATACAAGGTTTATGGTTTGTTTCCACTCATGCGTTGAATTAGTTGATCGTTAGACCTAAACATTTTATATGATCAAATTGTTCAATTTAATAATTGCCATTTATGAATAAGGAGCCTTGTTTCTGATGGTTTATTTCAGAATTTTTAAAGATAATAAATTTAGTTTTATCATAATTTCGGGGTAAGTCTATTTGATTTGTACCATCTGTCCATTTTAGGAAACTTAGCATTTATCATTACAGTTGCTTCACTGAAGTTGTTCGCTTCCAAGAATGTATTAGAAATCGTTTGTAAAAATAGTAATGGTGAACATATTTAATATAATCAGGTAAAGTATGAGTGTATATTAGAAATAGTATTGGTTCCAATATTAGTCACTCATAGACATTTTTAGAGTCAGAAAATACGTCCAGCTTTTTTTAGAGTCAGAAAATATGTCATTCCAAAACAAGTTGTAAAAAAAGCAGATATCATGCACTTCTATTTTACATATTTTTTAAAAACGAATTAATGAATTAGAGAGTTGAATACCTTTGCCAAGGTGTCAAATGCTTCAGAAGTATTAAAAAAGATTTTAATCTGGAGTAAGGTTCGAAACCGAATCAACAAATTACCAAGTTAAAATCACGGCATAATAACAGCTTTTTCATGTTATTGGCCGAGTTATGGACCAACCCAGACACCATGTGATGCATCTTTGCGGAAACGTTCAGAATATCCTTCTAACAAGGCCAGTAATTTGGCACGTTTTTAGAGCCAGTCGAGACGAAACGCGTATTCACTCTAACCAGGCCATATCGCGCAGAGACCGGCCGATTCAGTTCACGTCTCACCTCTATCCACATAGTTTGTGACCGCTTGCAGCTAAGCTAACCAGATACTCATTTTGCTGCTTTTAACAATCATTACCACTCTTTACTCAACTTAGCAGCTACAGTTCACCAACATGAACATAGCAAGTATATTTTCTCCTGTCTTGGCAGCTTAATTACAGTGTTTAGTCACCGGCCTTTGCGCCCTGAGTTCGAATCCAGCCGTGGTCAATTTTCTTTTTCTCCTTCAAGGGTCAATACGAATATCAAGGATATACTGAGGCCAATTTAATCTGCTAACTTCTCCACAAATTTCTGATAATGTGTACAATTCTTTAACTAAATTCTAGTGATCACCCACATCCTCATCTTGGCTCTCTGTCGTTACGTCGACGAGTGTACTAGATGATCCGATCGACAGAACAGTCTGATCGTAAAATTAGCCGAACACTCAGCAAACACGTGCGCCAATAAAGTAGTTAGGAGTGGCTGTGTGGTAACTATCTTGCTTACCAACCACATGGTTTCGGGTTCATTACCACTGTGTGTCACCTTGAACAAGTGTCTTCTACTATAGCCTCGGGCCGATCAAAGCATTATGAGTGGATTTGGTAGACGGAAACTGAAAGAAGCCTGTCGTATATATGTATATATATGTGTGTATTTATGTGTTTTGTGTTTGTTCCCCCAGCATCGCTTGACAACCGACAGTGGTGTGTTTACGTCCCTGTAACTTAGCGGTTCGACAAAAGAGACCGATAGAATAAGTACTAGGCTTACAAAGAATAAGTCCTGGGGTCGATTTGCTCGACTAAAGGCGGTGCTCCAGCATGGCCACAGTCAATGACTGAAACAAGTAAAAGAGTAAAGAGAATAGTGAGTGTGATACAGCGTGACAAGTCTGGTCCATTTGAATTAATTTTGCCAGCTGTAGCAACGAGAAGTAAACCCGCTTAATCTTTGGACATCATCTTATAATCATCAAATAAAGAAACCATGTAACTTACAAGAGACTAATATTTTTCCAATATTCTTTAAAAATAGAAGCTGTATACGGAGTGGTCTATATAATTCTGTTTATTTCTTTCTCGGATAATGTAGTCATTATTGCATCTTTTATTGACATTAAGAAAATACCAGTTTTCACCACAAAGTTTGCAAGACAAATACTAATAACTTTAGTACTAATACATCTTTTATGGCCATAGTTATTTTTCTATTTATGCCATCTATTTCTGGAGTTTCTTTATCAATAACATTTTAATGTAGTAACTACCTCTAATTCAAATGTTGGTTTGAATGAAAAACTTATTTACATTATATTTATCAAATAACAGCGGGTCATAGCTGCAGTGTTCAGTTTTTAACTGCAGGATTCTTTACAAAACACATCTTTCAAAACTTTCAGTAATATGTGAACTACTGGACTATTTATAGACAGAAGTTTAGTAAAGAGTTAACGTATTTTATGCAGGGAACGTCAGGAGGCTAAACCAGTGACAAAGCTGTTGTTATAGACGGCACTATTCTTAGACAGGACACACTGCTTGAAATATTTAACATTTTGCATCGTCTAATAATAGTCCTAAGAAAAGAAAAAAAAATACACTACGTATTTGGGAGTGGGGAAGATGCAGAACGTCAAATAAATAACGACAGTCGAGCATTGCTCTACTCTACATCTTTCAACATCTTATTGCCAGGTGAAAAGAAACAGGTAAACAAGGCTCTCTACCAAGTTACCGTGCCATATGTCGTGTAAGAATTACTGGTATGATGGTGATGATGTCACCACATTTTTTTGAGTATCTTTTACTCGTTTTAGTCATTGGACTGTGGCCATACTGGGGCACTGCCTTGAAGAGTTTAGTCGAACAAATCGACCCCTGTACATATATTTTTTTTATTTGTATGTCTGATACTTAGGCATTCTTTCGATATGAGTCCCATTTACGTCACGTGTATTTGTATACATTTGAAGAAGATCGTCACTTTCCGTAAAATTTTCATTTTTTTTATATATCTGGGGTTAGGGTTAGGGTTAGGGGTGGGAGGAAGGGTATCTTTTTTCTTCAGAAAAATAAACCCACGTGGGTTTATAAGTGACAGTTATGTTACTAGTAACGAATGATCGCCGATACTTATTACATCGGAATCTTTTGCCAAACTGCTAAGTTACAGGGATATAAACAAAGCAGTACCGGTTATCAGGCGGCGGTGGAGTACAAACACAAAGACGCTTGTGCGCTCTCCCCTACCTCACACACAACCACTCCCACAAGATATGTGCACGCGCGTTGTGAATCCGGAACTGGCCTTTTAGCTGCCTTCCTTGAGCTCAGATGCCAAATAAAGCTTTTATTCATAATTACATGTAATTTACTAAGTGAACAACAAACAAAAAAATGTTTCTGTAGAAGTTGGTGTCTGATGTGTGTTTGAGATGGTTCAGGTGTTTCGTGAGGTGTTTATCAATCGTGCTCGTAACTTGCGTAAACACATTAACTTGTATATACAAACAACCTTCTGTTTATATACAACAAAGTTTTTAACCAAGATATAAAACCTTGCGTGTATGTATATGTGTATGAATTATATATATATATGTGTATATGTATATATATATATATTCTTTTATTTGTTTCAGTCATTTCACAGCAGCCATGATGGAGCACCGTCTTTAGTCGAACAAATCGACCTCAGGATTTATTGTCTGTAAGCCTAATACTTATTCTATCAGTATCTTTTGCCGAACCGTTAAGTTACGGTGACATATACACATCAGCATCGGTCCTCAAGCGATGTTGCAGACACACACACACACACACCACACACACACACACATATATATATATACGACAGTCTTCTTTCAGTTTCCATTTACCAAATCCACTCGTAAAACCTTGGTCGGCCGAAGGCTATAGTAGAAGGCACTTGTCCAAGGTGACACGCAGTGGGAATGGACCCGGAACCATGAGGTTGATAAGCAAGCTACTTACCACATCGCCGCGCCATATTTCTTCTGCGCTGGGCTAGGTAGGTTTCAATATATATATATATATATATATATATATATATATATATATATATATATATTATATATATATATATATATATATATATATATATATATATGTGTGTGTGTGTGTGTGGAGGCGCAATGGCCCAGTGGTTAGGGCAGCGGACTTGTGGTCGTTGGATCGGGCGTTGCGAGTGCTTATTGAGCGAAAACACCTAAAGCTCCACGAGGCTCCGGCAGGGGGGGGGTGGCGAACCCTGCTGTACTCTTTCACCACAACTTTCACTCTTTCTTCCTGTTTCTGTTGTACCTGTATTTCAAAAGGCCAGCCTCGTCACACTCAGTGTCACGCTGAATCTCCCCGAGAACTACGTTAAGGGTACATGTGTCTGTGGAGTGCTCAGCCACTTGCACGTCAATAAATGAGCTGCGACGTCACTGGTGCTAAGTTATATCGGCATTTGCCTTTCCCTTGGATAACATCGTCTGCTCTTCCATAAACAATCTTGCCCTGACTTGTGCCTGGGAGGATAACTTTCTGGGTGCAATCCCATGGTCAGGTTGTTTATGGAAGACCAGCAGTCGCCCATACATACCAGCCTCCCCTCTCTACGTCACCGATGTTATCCAAGGGAAAGGCAAGGGCCTATAAAGCTTGGCACTTGTGACGTCGCAACTCATTTCTACAGCTGAGTGAACTGGAGCAACGTGAAATAAACTATCTTGCTGAAGAACACAACACGTAGTCCGGTGTGTGTGTGTGTGTGTGTGTGTACAAAATGGGACACGAACGCAAAACATCCGGACAACTAGATGGTACAAAAAGGGGCAACAAAACATCCAGATAGACGATACAAAGAAAACAAGGACGAGTCATTCGAAGTTTTCTAGCTTCAGTCAAGAACCGGATTATTCTCGCAATTTCGGCTGATTATTCTTGAGATTGCTCCAATTTGGCCAGCCCCAAGGAAAAACTAAGCTAAGAGCATTAGATTCCTTGGAAGAAAGCAGCGAATGTATACAAAAACAAGGACGGAAAAAACGGACAATGTTACACAAATATAAATACAATAAAAAAATACAATAAAAATAATAACAGGACATAACAACAGGTGTCTTTCGACTAAGGACGAATTGTGGCGCGTGTGGAAATGAAACCTTACGGCAGAGATACAAAAATTTCACAAACACGGAAGAATATTGATGTTGCACGGACCACGGTCAGACCAAGAAAGAAAGAGCAGGCTAGCTGATCGGTCACGTGGGAAGAGTAGAGAGAGAAGTAGAAGCAGAGGAACAGAAGAATTAAGGCACCTAGTTGTCCGGATGTTTTGCGAACTTGTCCCATTTTGTATTTTATATATATATATATATATATATATATATATATAATATATATATATATATATATATATATATATATATATATATATTATATATACATCGTTTCCTGTATTCTTAGCCGGGAATCGAAACCTTAGTCTAGATTTTTCCGTAAGCTCCTTTCTATTGTTCTCGGCATTAGTACTTCGAAATTTATGACAGCCAACTGTCATACTTAGGTAAGTCTTATTGTTTTCCCCAGTTCAATAGAGCTAAACTTATACACTTTCCATTGTTCTCCGACCTACATCCAATTTTCGGTAAGTATAAGCGCAGAATACTAAATAGAATTCTTCCTCTTTTCTTCGACACCTTTGCCGTAGGAGTATCTCTCTCTCTTTTATTCGACACCTTTGCCGAAGGAGTATCTCTCTTTTATTCGACACCTTTGCCGAAGGAGTATCTCTCTCTCTCTCTCTCTCTCTCCCTTTTATCCGGCAGCTAATGAACATGTTCTTTTCTTTCTAGCATGCTTTTCTCTCTTTTCTCTCCGATACTTAACCGGAGGAACTAAAGTTTCCATAAACTAGATCCAGTGAGGGAAGCTTTTTCATAGCCACTCGATCTGCTAAAATAGAAGCTAAATCTCTGTAAAACACACTTTATTTTATTAGGCGTAGGTACAAGCATTCAGTTAAAAAAAATTGTTCGCATTGCCGCTTTATGATTTCGCAGCATCATGGGGCAACTATCTTCTACAACAGCATCAGCCGTTCCAGTGACTTCGAGGGCCACCTCCCAGTGGTGTCGGGCGTCAACGAAGAGCCCTCGACTACAACAACACGACCAAAGTTTTTTTTTCCAAGGTCTGGGGTCTTTCGCCCCTAAGCCCTAGACCATCACCTAATCACCCTTACCCGTCTTGTTGCTTAACAGCAACAACAACAGCAGCATCAGATTGACCAAAGTTTTGGGAGTGAAATTTGGGAGAAGGAAACTGTAGAATTTCGTCTAATGGATCGTTCACTTTCTAAGTCCATTTCTCGCTTTAACATTAGCACCTGATCCTTGGGTATTTTAATCAATTTAAGGCCAAAACTACACTAATTTTCTGTCAATGCAACAACTCGTATTCATCAAACACATATTTCGCACAAATATTCCGACTACATTAATAAAATATGATTGGATCTTGTTCATTCTTTACCAATTTCGTTCAGCAATTTTATTAAATTTCTTTAAATATTTCTTATAAAAAGACGATAATGGCGCAAAAGAACAAAGGGAATTATTTCTAAATCAGGAAATTCGTTATTAATTACACTTGATTGTATATTAGAAATTTACATTATGGGAGTCAATAAATTAACAATACCATGATCGAGTTATAGCAGTACCTGGCAATGACATAAGAAGGTTGCCGACCCCTGCTATAGGGTTACACAGAAACGAAGCGGATGTTTACCTTTTGACCTACATATTTAAAAAATAATTTTTTGCAATTAAACACTTTCAAACTTCGGACATTGGTAGAATGTGTCATACAAAATATGTTTTACTCTTAGCATTTTTGAGAAAAACTTATATTTACGAAGTTATTTCACGTTAAAGTTCTCGTATTTCGGTAATTTCAACCAATCAATGACGTGTATTCAACTGAATAAAATTACTGCTTTTGTTTGTCAACAACAACCATCGGCGGTATATATTCTCTTGTCACTGTTATTTATGACATCGTTCATGCGTTTGTACTGGTTTTAGGGTTAGGGTAACGGTTTTAGGGTTAGGGTTTTTGAGTTAAGGTTAAGGTTTTAGGGTTGGGGTTAGGGTTTTAGACTTAGGGTTATCATAAATAACAGTGACGAACGAAATATACACTGCCGGAAGTTCTTGTTGACAAACAACGGCAGTAATTTTATTCAGCTGAATACATGTCATTGATTGGTTGAAATTACCGAAATACAAGAACTTTAACGTGAAATAACTTCGTAAATATAAGTTTTTCTCAAAAATGCTAAGAGTAAAAGATGTTTTATATGACACATTCTACCAGTGTCGGAAGTTTGAAAGTGTTTAGTTGCAAAAAATATTTTTAAAATCTGTAGGTCAAAAGGTAAAGATCTAACGAAGCTACAAAGCTATAAAAACATATTGCGGTATAGAACTAAAAACATCATTGAGCAGTGGTGCAATAGCGATGTAGAGCAAAGACCTTAAAGCGATGTAGAGCAAGGGCCTTAAAGCTTCAGAGCTACATAGAGCTGTGAAACAAAGGTACAATACTATAAAGGTACAGTACTATAAAACTCGGTAATTAGAGAGGTACATAACTATGAAACCACAGAGCTTTAGAGCCACAAAGCTATAGAATTATACATTTGGATATTTTCCTCCTCTCTTGAGCTGTAGTGTTATATTGTCTTCATTGCTATATATGTTAGAGGACTACAGAGTAATAAAGCGACAGAGTAACCTAACCATAGAACTATAAAGCTGCTGTTACAGTTTTATGGATCTATAAAGCAACACACACACATACACACAAACACATAGGCACACATCTCCAGCTTTATAAAGTCATAGGGATACGAAGATATATGGTTATATAGATATATATTTCTTTATTGCCCACAAGGGGCTAAACATAGAGGGGACAAATAAGGACAGACAAAAGGATTAAGTCGATTGCATCAACCTCAGTGCGTAACTGGTACTTTATTTATCAACCCCGAAAGAATGAAAGGCAAAGTCGACCTCGACGGAATTTGAACTCAGAACGTAGCTGCAGACGAAATACCTATTTCTTTACTACCCACAAGGGACTAAACACAGAGGGGACAAACAAGGACAGACAAAGGGATTAAGTCGATTATATCGACACCAGTGCGTAACTGGTACTTAATTTATCGACCCTGAAAGGATGAAAGGCAAAGTCGACCTCGGCGGAATTTGAACTCAGAACGTAGCGGCATACGAAATACCGCGAAGCATTTCGCCCGGCGTGCTAACGATTCTGCCGGCTCGCCGCCTTATGGTTATATAGATATAGAGCGACAAAGCTGTAGAGCAAAAGAACGATTGAGTCATAACACTAGTCAGCAATAGCCTGAAAAAATTGTTTGTCGGTCTCCACTAAATATTGTCTAGGGTACCACTATATTTCCAACACCAACTTCTAAATACTTAAACACTGGCTGTTAAGGGTGGAACTCTGTAACGTGGGAGTGTTTCATTGCAAAACATAGGTTATTAACCTTGCTATAAATCTTAAAACAATGTAAGGAACTAACATGAGGTTATTTTTAACATATCATGATTGCCAAACAGTTCAGTATGTGGAAATATGTTTAATGTTTAGAACATATTTATAGGAGGAAGATATATTTTGTATCACCGTAGCATAATAATATTGGAGGTTATGTTCGTCTGTATTTAGGGCGAGAGGGAAAGATCCCTTCTTCACTCTCATATGTAATTGGTCTCACATTTATGAACATACTTTGTAAATCTGGTGTTGACAGAATTTAGTGAACCAAAAAAGTTTAGTTAATTAAAATTACATATGTAATGGTGGAGGCACATGACCTAGTGGTTAGAGCAGTGGACCCGCGGTCGAGGGATCGCGGGTTCAAATCTCAGATCGGGCGAAACACCTAAGCTCCACGCGGCTCCGGCAGGAAGTATTGGCGAACTTCTGCTGACTCTTTCGCCACAACTTTCTCTCGCTCTTTCCTCCTGCATTTTGCTGCTCACCTGCGATGGACCGGCGTCCTGTCCAGGTGGGGAACCTATACGCCAAGGAAACCGGGAAACCGGCCCTTATGAGTCAGGCGTGGCTCGAGAAGGAACAAACAACAACAAACATATGTAATGAGGAATCAAGAAAAGCAGGGGAGAGAATCATCATCATCATCATCATCATCATTTAACGTCCATTTTTCCATGCTGGCATGGGTTGGGCGGATCACAACAGCATCGAAGCCTATTTGTTCCCATAGGCCTTTTTCCAAGAGATTCATGAATTCACGAACCTCATGGGCTTCGATGCTGTTGTGATCCTTAGATGACATGATTTACAACAATAATAGATATCAACACAGTATATATTTGGGACCATCTTGAAATATCCCCTTTTACTGAGAGATAAGTAAATAATCTTTAACCTAATATTTCAGGTACCAGCACAAGGTGCAGTCCTTGTTGCAATGTGAGGGCATATGCGCGTCAATGAGCCTGAAAGAGCTCTGCAAGCAGATTGCATGTCCCTAGTAGGGCCTCACATGCTGGACAGGTCGATGGACGGAGGCTGGACTAATATGAACAATCTCTTCCCAGAAGTAAGAATGGCTTGTGTACAATAAACATCCTTACCTCGAAAATAAGTCACAGAAGCATCGATGACAATTCAAAACCAACAAAATCTGGGAAAGGACGGCTTTCCTTCGGGGATACTCTACTCTGGAAAGACATATGTGGGTTCCTCTTTTCCCCATTTAGCGAGAGCGGCGCTCACAGACCAGAGTAGAAAACAGTGGCGAAAATAATCGTCGATGGCCTATGCTCTACAGGGATAAAAGGGCTTAAGTAAAATAAATGAATGATATTTCAGGCAAGAGAAACCGGATTGTGCATCGTTCATGCTCCTTCTGACTACATTTGTAATATATGGTAAAGTGAAATATCTCCAACCTGGGACTGAAATTGTGACACCGTTTCGGCTTACTGGGACCAGGAATTCACCTCTTGTTCTATGCTACAGATCATTAAAACTTCAATTTATTGTCTTCCGTATGCACATCTAAATTCAGTACATATTGAGTTTCTGATAGATTCTTTCATTGAATTACCCAACATAGATTAACTAATGAAAAACTCAGACTGAGAAGAATTTAGTGATGGTCTGTGTCGACAAAAATTATTTCAAGAAGTTCTTAAATTTAGATAAATTCCTTCGCAGCACACGAACTGAACCGAGTTTTACGAAATTTATTGAGTAATTAAATTTCCTTCAATTTGTTCTTCATTTGAACAACGGTGATCGGTAAATGCTTCATTACCACCAGACTCTAATTACTGGCTTACAGACACACTGTTTACTGTCTTTGCTACTTCGATCATTATTTCAATGGCGTTCACACAGCTGAACTAACTATCTGCATACCACTTCCGCCCAGGTCTTTTCGTCACACCTTCCACCACTCTTAATCGCTCACGTCCCTCCAGTCTCTGCACTAAACACCCCACCCTGTTTTTTCCCCTGGAACTGTAAAACTTTGAAATTCTTCTGCCAATATTTTCCTGAAAATGTGGCTTGAAACACGAGTTAAACAATTTCATCAAAGTTTCTTTACTTTTCCAAGATTGAAGCTAGACTTTGGTATTGGAGAAGTGTGTAGTTTATATTTAATTCAAATTGTTGCAGGCAAATGGTCAGAATGAGGAGAACCTGTGCAGGGAGAGAGTTCTACAAGGATTTCTTTAAGAAAAAATTGGGACTAATCTGTGTTTCCATCACGAAGACAATAATTCAAGGGCCATGTAAAAAGATTAGACTTCCTTTTAGAACAAAGTGATATTGTGAAGAAGACATACAATAAGGACTCTATGGTTGAGGTTTGAACTGATAAAACTACTTATCACTAGAACTTTGTGCGTTGAGAGCAGACTTGAAGCTTCAACGAAATACGTTTTAATGTTATAATTTTCGTTCTTTGGTGGTCGCAGGTGAAGCCAAAATAGTTACAGATTTCGTTTAATCTCGAGATCCCGCAGTGTATCTCTCTGCATGGCATATTGAGCAAGTGTCATTTATTATAATCTCGGGCTGTCCCAAGAATTGTGAGTAACAGCGGGTGAACAAAGTGATGTCATGACGTAGATATATAATAAGGTTCTGTGGTGGAGATTTGATTTCTTGAACTTGGTACCTTACTTGAGAACAGACTTGTTTTATGTTGCATTAACGTTCTTTGATGGACACAGACAGAGTCGGTATATAACAGATTCGCGACCTGAATTTTCGCATTTGCTTCCTTCGTCCTCTAATTGTGTATTTGTTTAACCTGTCAGAAATTCGCCATTTTCTTAGGTGAATCAGAGGTGAACCTAAATAAACTTAATTCTCCTCCAACTGCAAATAACCTAATTAAATTTCATGCCAGTATATATTGGTGATCCCTCAGAAAAAAAAAAGTAATTTCCTTCTGTCTGCTTCAGAGAGTATTTCACTTGGACTTGCTTCCACATAGGCACTAACAAGCTTCTCCCACACGAGCCTTGAACTTCTTACTTCTTTCCGCCAACAATAATGCCGATTTTATTCAATTGTTACGCAAACACAACTGCGGTGAGTTGGGAAAATGCAAAATATCGTATTGTGAATAACATTCTGTTAGCATCGTAAATTTCTCTTGTCCGAGTTATTGACTACTTTTCGTCACTGTATTCAATACATCCAGTTATTATTTAGGTATTACTAAGGCGGAGAGCTGGCAGAATCGTTAGCACGCCGGACGAAATGCTTAGCGGTTTCTCGCCAGTCGCTACGTACTGAGCTCAAATTCCACCGAGGTTGACTTTGCCTACCATCCTTTCAGGGGTCTATAAATTAAAATATAGTACCAGTTGCGTACTGAGGTTGCCCCTCCCCCAAAATTTCAGGCCTTGTGCCTTTAAGTAGAAAGGATTATTTAGTTGTTATACAGACATGACTGAGTAGTTAAGAAGTTCATTTTATTATGCGGTTCCATTTTCTATAGCCTCGGGTCGCACCAAGTCTTGCGAATGATATTGGGTAGACAGAAAATGCTTGGAACCCGTCGAATAGACTGGATCTGACATTTAAAAATCCAGCCTTGTCCACATTGTCACGCTGGATCTCCTTGAGAATTACGTGAAGGATACAGGTGCATGTGCCTGTGAAATAGCCACTTACTCGCTAATTCAATGAGTGGGCAGTTGCGTGGCTGGTGGGATGCGGTTCACCTCGGGTGACGCTTTGATGGTGGCTGTACTTTTGGGTCTACTGTATAAGCCTGTACAGGCTTATACAGGCTTTAAGGCAGCGAGCTGGCAGAAATGTTAGCACGCCGGGCAAAATGCGTAGCCGTAATTTGTCTGCCGTTACGCTCTGAGTTCAAATTCCGCCGAGGACGACTTTGCCTTTCGTCCTTTCGGGGTCGGTTAAATAAGTACCAGTTAAACACTGGGGTCGATGTAATCGACTTAATCCGTTTGTCTGTCCTTGTTTGTTCCCTCTGTGTTTAGCCCCTTGTGAGTAGTAAGGAAATATGTATAAGCCTGTACAAGCGGCAAACTGAAGGACTATCCAGGTGGCACATGTCCTAGCTACTGTGAGTAGGCCATTCCGTTGATCGAACATTTGGAGCACTCAACATTGAAACCAAGGGAAATCTATTTTCTCGGTTTCCTCTGATTCTTTGTGAGTGGGGGCATATCTTTGGAACACAACGTTGCTCTTTTTGGTTTGTGTGATCATCACAGAAATTTTCCTCTTCCTGGGAAGAATGCACCAAGATAGTTTTTTGGTACTTTCTCAATGCCCTGGAGAGAATTTGAACTCAGCATTGCAAGCTATCAAAACACTCACCGGTTACATAACACTTTCATTATCCACACGGTAACAAACTGCAGTTAACTGACACATTGAGCTTTAGATATGTTGGGCGACATTCTATCGACTCGGTTAGCAGTGAATCTATTTTCAATCTAGTGTCCGGTATATAAATACACCCAGACATAAGTGAATTAGTTGGCAATGAAGATATAAAATATATCTTTCTTCAAAACAGTTTCACTTCATAAAAATAGTTCTGTTTTGCTTCCAATTGTAAAATCTGTTTGCCATGAATTAATCAACAATATGATACATTAACAACAATAATAACGCCAATGTGTTTGAACGCCATATTAAAGCAAGAGAGTTAGACAAAACACGGGCAGACTATCGGAAATGCTAAGTTAGGCTTCCATCGACCCTTCACTTGTTTTGACTGCTCCGTTTCACTGAACATTTACCGAAAGTCTTCTTTAATAACAATCTATACTTGCTGATGTAAATAATTATAGAATTTCAAAGATGCTTTCACATTGTTTACTATGGCGTCGCTAACATTGTTGATATCGTCGTCGTTATGGTCATGGTCACCATTGTAATAGCAGTAGTAGTAGTAGTAATAGTAGTAGTTGTTTCTTCTTCTTCTTCTTCTCTTCTTCTTCTTCTTCTTCTTCTTCTTCTTTTCTTCTTCTTCTTCTTCTTCAACTCGTTGTTGTTGTTCATATAGATTTTTAAGAGTTTTAGGACAAAACAACCATAAAATTTCACTTCATTTGTTTGTATTGTTTTTCTCGTCGTCTTTTTCATTCACTTCCGCCATTTTCCTTTGCTCATCTTCATTATTTTATTTTTTTTGCTTTGTTTTATTTCTTCTTCTTTTTCTTCTTCTTGTTCTTGTTCTTGTTGTTCTTCTTCTTCTTTGTTTATGCTGTTATAAACTGCCGTTGTTGTTGTTATTTGTTTGGCTACTTTTTTTCCTCTTCCTTATTTCTCCGTTTCCTTCAGCTTCCTACTTCCAAGCTGCTGGTATTGCCGAAGAGATGTTGGGAAAACTCAGCGATGTTTCCATAGATACAACTGATAAGACAAGAACGTGTTGCAATCTAAATGTTCAAATGGAATTCGTCCAATTTTACTTCAAGTTCGTTTAGATTTTACCAAATTTTTCTTTGGTATTGTTTTGTCTTGTTTTTCTTCTCGAAATTTTCTTCTTGTTTTCCTTGAGCTCGCCTGTTCTGTTAAAGAATGGAGATAATGTCAGACAGGTCGTGGGAGTTAGAAAACAGTGCAAAGTTTAGAAATAAAAATATAATTATCAACAAATCGTAGATATGGAGTGATGGAGGTGGTGATGGTGGGATTGATGGTGGTGTTGATGGTGGTGATGGGAATCTGGAGTTCATCCGATACACCATAACAACCATTAGTATAAAATTTTCCATCGAAACCACCAGCGCCACCACCACCACCAGCAGCGCTACCATCATAGCTACGACCACAAATAGACACTATCAAGGAACGAAACTCAGGCGGTCATACCGACCTGCTTGAAATAGCAGTCAGATATTCCTCAAATCAACTCTCCAATTCTCAATTATCAAAAATAACGGAAGGGTACTGTGGAGGATGTAGTCCTTAATACCCTTTAAAAAAGCCGGATGGTCATGGATGGAATATTTTTGACAATAGAGCTATTCAATTAACGCTAAACTGGGGCTAAACAACATCACAACCACCATCAGTCCCAGCAGAAACACTACTTATTTCTTTACTACCCACAAGGGGCTAAACACAGAGGGGACAAACAAAGACAGACAAACGGATTAAGTCGATTACATCGACCCCAGTGCGTAACTGGTACTTATTTAATCGACCCCGAAAGGATGAAAGGCAAAGTCGACCTCGGTGGAATTTGAACTCAGAACGTAGCTGCAGACGAAATACGGCTACACATTTCGCCCGGCGTGCTAACGATTCTGCCGGCTCGCCGCCTTCAGCAGAAACACTACCGCCATCTCTACGGCGCCGTCACTACCGTCTCTGCCAGCACCACCGTTGCCACGAAGACGACGATCCCCACCACCACCACCGCCACCGTCGCACCCCCTCCCCCCCTTCATTTCCTACGTCGCGTCCAGTGTGATTAGCTGGACTGAGATTAAGTTTGGTGGCCGACAGAGAGCAGCAGTGGCAATATATTATTGGCCAAACAATATAAATGATGATTTTGGCTGGCAGACATGGAGTTTGCTTGTTTGTTCACTTTAAACAACTTTATCTCAATAGTATATCTCTCGATATAAATAAAAGTGGAGAAACAAACAGGCATGTTTGTTATAAGCAGCTTGGCAGGTTCAATTACTACCAACAGCGAAATAAATTTTGGATGAGGAGCGGGGAGTGGGTTACTTTTTCTTTTCTTTTTTTCGTTTTTATTGCTTCATACCAGTATAAGAACACAGGGATGGTTGTGTAGCTAAGCAGGGTTCGAGTCTATTACATGCCACCTTCTATCTGTCTATCTATCTATCTATCTATCTATCTATCTATCTATCTATCTATCTATCTATCTATCTATCTATCAGTCCGTTTGTTTGTCTGTCTATCTATCTATCTAATAACAATTTAATAAATAAAACATATGCATACATACATATATGTACATACCTACATCTATATGTATATATACATGCATATATGAGTACAGGACACCACAAATATTCGTAGAACACAACGAGAAACGAAAACATAAAATCAAACAAGGAAACGGACTTTTTTTAACAACGAAAAAACAGAGTACAAGACAAACAATACAAGGAATATTCCCCTTCTTCAGCTGCCCCTGTTTCGACTTAATGCGCGTTTCGAAGGTACTATCTGTCTGTCCCTATCTATCTTTTTTTTTACGATCCCTTTTGATCGAAAACCTTCCCCCCTTTTTTTCTCCCCCAAAAGAAAAGCTCTACTTTGTAATTTGTCCCGTCTGTGTTCAGCTCTGTGGCTAATAAAGAAACATATCTATCTATCTATCTATCTATCTATCTATCTATCTATCTATCTATCTATCTATCTATCTATCTATCTATCTGTCCATCTATCTCTCTGTCTGTCCATCTACCTAGCTAGCTAGCTAGCTACCTAGCTAGCTACCTACCTAGCTACCTACCTACCTACCTTCCTACCTACCTACCTGTCTATCTCTCTATCTTTCTGTACACCCACTTACGTCAAAAAAATATACTTTCACAAAGGAACTGAGAAGACGTTAATATCCAACTTTAATCCTTATCTGTTTTCTTTCACTTGTTTCTGTCATTAGACTGAAGCCATACTGGAGCACTGCTTTGAAGTATTTTAGTTGAATGAACTGACCCCAGTACTTTTCTTTTGATCCAGGTACTTATTCTATCGGTGTGTTTTTCCGAACCGCTAAGTAACGAGGGATGTAAACACACTAACACCGGTTGCCAAGCGGTGGTGACACACACACACACACATGCATATATAGCTTTAGTTATTTTTAGCTTGCTATGCCATGGTTTTTACCACGAAAGGAAGAACGATGGCCTTCAAGACAAGCATTTTAGCAGCATTATAAGGTCCTAGAGCAAATGGATGACTATTAGTGTTGAGAAGCTGGTTACTCTTGGGAAAACATGAGTAAAGTTCTTCACGATATTTCTATTTTCAGCGGAAAAGGACGTCAGAGTTCAGGGAAAATCCAATGTAAAACAGGAATGAAAGCTTCAGTGTGAAAATCGGGTGAAAAGATCTCCACAATTTGTTGGTCGGCTTCCAATAACATCATTGATCACCAAATCCTTCAAATGTTGTAGAAATTTACCTCGCTGTCTTGGTTCCTCCAAAACAAACTGATTGATCATCCTGTATAAGATCAATGGCCTGTGACTTGATCATAGGATACTTACCATCGTCGTCTAGAGGCAGTGGTCCTCATTCTTTCTATTTTTTAGCTTACGCTCTATTGGAATCTTCAATTTTTCTGTCAGCTCCCCCCCTCTCCTGATATCATTTGTGAGAAAAAAATCACTTCAATTTCGAAATAAATGGTTAACAATAAAAGCAGGTCACTTGAAATAATTGAAAACTTTTAACAAAAATAAAATTTGAAAAATTTATCGAATAATAACGAATTTTCGAATATTGCTTTTAATTAGTTTTATTATCATGAAATTTATTTCTATGAAAATTTAAAAATTAAAAATTTGTAATAAAAATTTTTGAGTAAAAATTTGTAGTAGTAAACATTAAAAAAATTGCTATCAAAGGCGACCTGTTTTCTACCATTAAGGTAATAAATTTCATAAAAATATCAGTATCTATTAATTGCACATTTATTCTCTATTATTCTATTGCACGAAAGCGAAAATATTTTGTGAGTTAAATAAAACTATAAATTACAACCGTACTTTATTTTCTGATATAACACGCATAACAAAAACTTCTATTAAAACCTAGAAAAATAATAACCTCTAAAACATGAATAGCTTTTAAGCACAAAAATAAAATCCTGTGGCAAAATATAAAAAAAAAGAGAAATCATATTACCTTCACTGTATTTATTCAGTGAGATCATTGTGGCTGATACAGTTTCGCAAGTTTTTTAATACCAGGGTCATGTTTGTTAGTGACAAATGAAAATAACCTCTACTTAACAATTTGTAAGCGATTGCGAGCTAGAAATGATACTCGGTTAAAACCTGACTCAACTTGTAAGGAAATATAACTATACTTCCTGCCAAAGCAATAGGACTTTCGTAGCAATTTCACGTCTTGTCTGTAAGTTGTTGAGTTCATGAATAAATTTAGACTGAGCAGTTTGATTACTCAACAGGTCAATATGGTTTTCTTGCAGTCTGATACTAACATCAGCTGCATTCTTCTTCTTCTTCTTCTTCCAATCAGGTCTCTCGCCATTGGCCACAAAGAATAGTTTCTAGTTCGAGCCTACTCTAAGCTACTAAGAATGCGTGTGGCAACTTGAAGATCCACCCACCACACGCGATAGACTGGCGGTTGCACGGGCGCGAAAGTTACGTTGTTATCCGCATTCCGTAAACGGTGGCTTTTAACGGGTGGAGAGTCGAACCATCCTGGTGTACAGAGGATTCGCAATCTAGACTAGGGTCTGAAAGTTTACCACACCATAATGGGTTACACCATGGTTCCTCTGCTTTGTGGCAGAAATAGGAAGAAAAAGTGAGAGAAAGAGTACAGCGGGATTCACCCCCCACCTGCCGGAGCCTCGTGGAGCTTAGGTGTTTTTGTTTAATAAACACTCACAATGCCCGGTATGGGAATCGAAACCGCGTTGTTACAACCGCGAGTCCACTGCACTAACCACTAAGCCATTGCGCCTCCACTCAGTTGCAGTTGTCCCGAATGGGTTAATCATCCAGCTTGGAATGCTCGCTTCTAGGAGATCTTTCAATCTAATTTTCAAATCATTGTGCAGTTTCTTCAAATGGCCTATGTACATTGAAATATCTCTTTGCAATTCCTCCTTAATAATATCAATGGTTGGCATCTCCTTATGGCCAGTATTTTCCTCGAATACGTTAAGTATTCCAAGAAAAGCACTAGTAGCCTCTTTTCAAAATAAAAGATTTGCATTTTTATCTTGTAATTGTTCGGCTTCTCACATTTATCTGAAAGGTAAAATATATCACATTTTGCAGCTAGGATTTCTTTTCCAAGCTGCTTATCATTCACAAGCATTAAAATGTTGTCACAAAGTTAAACGAAGCGACACAGGCAATTATCCTTAGAGATTGTTACCAGATGTATGAACTTTAAAGCTATAACATAATATCTAATTCGTACAAGACTTTCCAATGCCAGCTCGATACTTTATTCATCAATGATAAATTATCATCGAACTGTCAAATGAATCTTTTTTTTCTTCCTGTCATGAAGGAACTTAAGATACAGAAAATGTATAGTGTGTGTGTGTGTGTGTGTGTGTGTAATTCAAATTATGATGAACGTAAACAAATAAACGAAGTTTCCTTTAGAAGCGTAGAGATGTCTTAGAAAGTGAAAGAAGTGATTTTAAATTCTCAAACGCAGGATAATGCTTATAATATAGCCCGAACAGGATAAGCTACCCCTATTTTGCAGAAAAAAGTGTTGGCGGCCGGCTATACAGATATATATATATATATCATTAGCACACCGGGCGAAATGCTTAGCGGTATTTCGCCTGCAGTTACGTTCTGAGTCCAATTTCCGCCGAGTTCGACTTTGCCTTTCGTTCTTTCGGGGTCGATTAAATAAGTACCAGTTACGCACTGGGGTCGGTGCAATCGACTTAATCCATTTGGCTGTCTTTGTTTGTCCCCTCTATGTTTAGCCCCCTGTGGGGAATATATATATATATATTGTGTGTGTGTGTGTAAATCTTAAAGGAATTATGGACAGTACTTGAAAATTTAGGAAGAAAGAGAGTGATAGTTGTGTGGCTTCCATCAAAATTTTCTGTGGTCCTAAGGAACTTTGCCATGGCCCTTTTGGGACCATATGATACCAGGCTGGAAAACGCTGGTCTAGATTGTTTAGTTTGCCATCAAGATCCTCAGAGCAGCTACATATCAAATCGCTTGTTCTAATCATATTAAGTGAAGATTTGCATTTCATCCTTATGGGCTCAATAAAATAAGTACCAATTGGGAACTGGGATTGATGTACCCGACTACCTCTACCCTTTATATTGCTGGCCTTGTTCCAAAATTTAAAAGCATTATTAATCAGAAGGTTTTAGCGCCTTTTTGTTGTACATCATTAGTGTTAGTTTACGGTTTGGTGTCATGTATTTTGTATCTTGTTTCCTGAGGCTTTTGTTGTGTTTTCTGTCATTCCATTGCATGGAGAAGCCATTTTAACGAAATTTTACGGATTTAGTTTTTATTCTGAACTGATTATCAAGTTGAAGAATTGAATGGTAATTTAAATTACAATTCCGAAATAATACAGCTTGAAAAAAAATAGTGGTGCTAAACTAATCATGAAGATTGCTTCGAAACTGGCAGCGCTTCAGAACGGTATTGTACTGATAAAAGTAGAGCTCAGAAGAGAGAAAAAGAAAGAGAGAAAAAGAAAGGAGAGAGAGAGAGAGAGAGAGAGAGAGAGAGAGAGAGAGAGAGAGAGAGAGAGAGAGAGAGAGACGTGTGCAAGAAATAAAGCTTAGTTTAATATATGTACTATAAGAGAAGTACGTTGGTAATATGGCGCCTACGATCATACGGAAAGAGATTCGCACAAAAAATTGTTTTCACTAAATATCTAACTAAAGAAGTGTGTGGTGCCAATGTTTTTGCTGTGAAGCAAATGTAAGACAAAATCTGAAGAAATAACTTGCGTAAATCTGCACTAACAGATTGTAGTCTGTATTAAATCTACTAAAGAGTAGTTGATTCAGTCATTTTGATCCAAAAGAAAATTGCAAACCGCGATTAATAAAATTTTTATTGTTGCAATCAATCCATCTTTTACTTTAGTACATTATCCAGCAAATGTAACTTGTAACAAGCACATCAATCATGTCCAAATTGATATGCAAAGCCAATTCGTTGTTTTATAATGGATGTAATCGTATTCATACTAATATTTCAGCTTCTGTAGGGCAACAAACTGGTAGAATCGTTAGCACGCCGGGTGAAATGCTTAGCGGTATTTCGTCTACCGTTACGTTCTGAGTTCAAATTCCGCCGAGGTCGACTTTGCTTTTCATCCTTTCGGGGTCGATTAAATAAGTACCAGTTACGCACTGGGGTCGATGTAATCGACTTAATCCGTTTGTCTGTCCTTGTTCGTCCCCTCTGTGTTTAGCCCCTTGTGGGTAGTAAAGAAATGGGTATTTCGTCTGCCTTTACGTTCTGAGTTCAAATTCCACTGAGGTCGACTCTGCCTTTCATCCTTTCGGGGTCGATAAATTAAGTACCAGTGAAGCACTGAGGTTGATGTGATCGACTTAAACCCTTTGTCTGTCCTTGTTTGTCCCCTCTATGTTTAGCCCCTTGTGGGCAATAAAGAAATAAGAATCGTTAGCACGCCAGGCAAAATGATTAGCAACATTTCTCCGTCTTCATTTTGTGTTCAAATTCGGGCATCGTCGACTTTGCTTTTTACCCTTTCGAGGTCGATAAAATAAGTACCAGTTGAACACTGAGGTAAATGTAATCGACTAATCTCCTCTCCTCACCCCGGAATTGCTGGCCTAGTGCCAAAATTTGAAACCAGTACTTCAAGTCCGGCAATACAAAAACGAGTTGATTACTATATTTTGTTATTGATGCCGTTGTTGTTAATATTTTTTAGATTGCTGTTGTTTTAGTTGCTGTTACATAAAATTTATAGTGTCTGAAAAATTAAAACTATTTTGTTTTTATTGATTATTATAATGAATGTTTCCAATTAATTCATTTCTAAATACCGACTAGATAGACAATCATTATTGTAGACAACTAGATACATTGTTTATAAATGCTGATTGGCTAGTTAGAGACATCAAGTAGCTGTTGGTCGGGAAAATAGACTTGGTGAGCTGTTGACTGGATAAATTGGACAGTGTGGTGTGTAGATTTTGACTGGGAAGATTTTGACATAATGTAGGCGTTGTAGACGTTGATTGGATTAATAAACACAATATGAAGATGCTGAATGAGTAGAGAGATGCGGCGTATACATAGTAACGAGCAAAACGCCCCCCACCGTCCAATGGACGGTGCTGAGTTGTCAAACATTTAAACCAAATTTTCTCAAAACAACTTGTCCAACCGTCCCATAGGTCTCCTATTTGAGAAACACTGATTTAACCTAAATTTGAGACACCAGCAAAAGAAGAAATAAAGATAGACTTTTTTTTTCTATTCCAAGAAAAAACGATTTTACAAATGCACGTTCCCACGGCTTTATCGATCGCATTCTCACCTGGAATCGATTTTTGTAATTTTTTCAAGACTTATACACGCCCTGATACTGTCGGTATCTACATATCAAATTTGAGCGCAATCGGATGGAGGATGCCCGAGATCCTAGAAGACACACACACAGACAGACAGAACGGATTTTATGTAATAGATTAGACAGATAGACATGGTGTGTAGATGTCAATTGGAAAGATGGGCACAGGAATTCCCCTGTGTGGAAATATAAGGACACAGATAGTGTGTCGTATAGCCAGCTGGAGACGATGTTTCCTGGGGATGAATAACAGTAACATAAGTCCCAACCGGGACTGCTCCACATTATGTTGGTAAATAATCTTTACTATATATATTGAATGTATGGATAAAAAAAGTGCTAACGGCACACACACACACAGACACACACACACACTTACACACGCGCACACACACACACACAGACACACATGCTCGCTCGCGTGCGCACGGAGTCACATAGCTTTTACTCGTTTCTGTCATTTGGATGTGGCCATGCTGGGGCATCACTTTGACGGGGATTTAGTCGAACAAATCGACTTCAGTCCTTATTTTTCTAAAGCCTAGTTATTTTATCGGTATCTTTGGTCGAACCGCTCAGTTACGGGGACGTAAACAAATCGACACTTGTTGTCAAGCGATGGGGGAGGACAAGAACAAGTACTAAGATGCATATATCAAACCACACCACCCCATACCACTCCACACACTAGCACTGACCACTTCCCAGCACACACACCACACACCATCATCCGCGATCATCATTGGACTCTAGGTCACCTTGTAACTTCTTCAGGTTAGTATTACTACTGCTGCTGCTGCTACTACTACTACTACTACTACTGCTGTTGCTGCTACTACTACTACTGCGGCTACCACCACCACTGCTGCTGCTGCTGCTACTACTACTACTACTACTACTACTACTGCTGCTGCTGCTGCTGCTGCTGCTGCTACTACTACTACTACTACTACTACCACCACCACCACCACCACTAATGGGTAATAAAACCCTCGTTGAATGGTCATATTGTCAAACATTTTGACCAGTCAGTTTTAATTTACGGAAGTAGTCGTTCTGTAAGTTAGGCAAGTGATAAAAACAATTAAGAATATTAAATAAGGAAACAAAAACAGCTGTCGAGGATCTCCAAATTATTCTAAAGGAAATTTCCGAATATGAAACCTGAAACATAATTTCATAATGCTGATGAGGTGGTGGTGGTTGGGTGGACAGAGGGTTTCTTTATGTTAGCTTAGATTTTTCTTGGATTTATGGTTCCAGTTTTCCTGACAATTATTTCTGAATTTCTTCTAAAAATTTCCTTGACTCCAAAGACCCATTACCACATTGCTTTTTTTTAGACTTTTTCTTCTATTAAATTTAATGGATGATTTCGATTGGTCTCGACAGTACATTAAGTCTCTTTTTCTTCCGTCAAACAAATGGAGGGGGTCATACTTGATCACGTGGTTGGCCTCTTTCGTTGTTGGTTGACGACATTGCAGAGACAATAATTTAGCCACCTCTTCTGTGACTGGGGGCTGTTTCCAGATGCGAGTGCCTTGCCCCGTGTACACTTACCGCCTCTCTATTCATGGATATGCTACAAAAGAAAGAGAAGTCTATAGGTTCGCAGCATCCTTGTATATATCTGCATTAAAACCACTCCCTCTGGATT
>NC_042997.1:125675822-125688322 GCF_006345805.1 Octopus sinensis | reverse complement strand
TGTTATTACTTTTATCAGAAACCTAACTGGTGTATGTGAAAGGATTAAACTAACGGCGTAGCTAGAATGTGCGGCAGCCAGGGTAACCCTTGAATTTTCCACTCTACGCTCCCCAACATATATAGGATTATACAGTGGACCCAAAAATGCCGCCCCTTGTAAGCGTCACCTAGGACTGACCGATCTCCCACCACCTGGCTGCGCTACTGGAATTACCAATTACAACTAGAAAATGAAGTCAGGCTGCGGTCTCATCTTCGTTGGAAAGCTTGTTTTTTTAAATTCCGTCAAAGAAGTTGATTTTTTTTCTTCTTTAAAATACGATTTTGTCTGTTAATGTGATTAATTATAATGTTTAATCATTTGTATTTTTTATTCTTAAAAAAAAATAATTAAAAAGACGTCAGATGTTAGAAATTATTATTAATGGCGTTGTCATGTCATTTAAGACTGTCTTTTGGACTAGATTGTGTCATAAAGAATTGCTTTGAAACCACCACCACCAACAACAACAACAATAACAACAACAGTATCACCAAAAGCAGCACCGTTAACAACAAAATAAAAAACAAAAACAGTAGCAAAATACCCCCCGCCACCACCACCACTACTACCATCGCCACAGCAACAACACCAAAAGCAACACCATTAACAAGAAAAACAATAGCAACAACACTAGTACAAACACCCCGACCACGACCACGACCATGACGACGACGACGACGACGACGACCACCACCACCACCACCGCCGCCGCCGCCGCCGCCGCCGAAGAAACATTAAAGAAATATTAGCAATAGTAACAATAACGACCGCAACATCAACAAAAACATGAACAACAACAACAACAACAACAACAACTATCAATAACAGTGTTATGTCATCGAATACTGTGTCTTTGGATTTGCTTATGCCATTAAAAATGACCGCAAAGAATCACTTCTTAATCAATAGTTTACTCTCTTACTCTCTCTTAATTGTTTCAGTCATTTGACTGCAGCCATGCTGGAGCACTGCCTTTTAGTCGAATAAATCGAACCAGACCTTATTCTTTGTAAGCCTAGTATTTATTCTATCGCTCCCTTTTGCCGAACCGCTAAGTTACGGGGACGTAAACACACCAATATCAATTGTCAAGTGAGGGTAGCGGACACCCACCCACATACATATCCACAACCACCCACATATATATCCACTCACAAGGCTTTGGTCGGCCCAAAGCTATAGTAGAAGACGCTAGCCCAAGGTGCCACACAGTGGGACTGAACCCGGAACCATTTGATTGGGAAGCAAGCTTCTTACCACACAGCCACAGGTATAAAAAAATAACAAAGTCAAGGGAGGCATAAGACATTCATAAGATTATAGGTAGAGGCATCACAGGTTCAATTCCGACTAATTCTGGTTAGATGTGTTTAGTCAGTGTCAAATATAAATTATCCATTTAATGTTTCGTCTTCTGTTAGATTCTTCAGCGCTGATTGTCAGATATATATCGAGGGAGACAGTGGTAGTGGTGGCGGCAGTCATGAACCTTGTACCTTCACAAATCCAATAATCTTGGCTGCATAAGAACAGCAACAACAACAACAACAACAACACCACCACCACCACCATTAGCAATAAAGTAATAAATTCTTTCTATTCTAAAAGCTTCTTTCCTTGAACTGCTGCTCTCTGGAATTCCCTATGTGTTTTCCTCTGGTCCGTGATATTCAGTCCTTTAAAGTTTCTGTCAACAGACATCTTTTGAATTTGTGGGCCTCTCCTTTTCCTTCTTTGTAGCTCCTTGTGTTACAGAGACCTCATGCCTTGTTTGGGATATAAATCATAGATATGAAAAAGACACAGGCAACAACAACAACAACAACAGCAGCAGCAACAGCAACAAAAAACAGCAGCAGCAGCAGTAGCAGTAACAACAATAACAGCAAATTACAAACGGTAATAACAGCATGTAGACAACAAAAATAACAGAATACGGTTTCTGATTTTGGCACAAGGCCAGCACTTTTTCAGGAGACGCTAGTGAGTCTATACCATTAACCTCAGTACTTAGACTAGCACTGAATTTTATTCGATCCTGCGCGAAATGCTTAGCTATATTTCGTCTGTCTTTATGTTCTGAGTTCAAATTCCGCCGAGGTCGACTTTGCCTTTTATCCTTTCTGAGTCGATAAATTACGTAGCAGTTGCATACTGGCGTCGATCTAATCGATTGGATCCCTCCCTCAAAACTTCGAGCCTTGTGCCTAGAGTAGAAAAGAACAAAAGAAAAGAAAAAAAAAGTATTCTATTCGATCGCGAAAGTAAGAAAGGCAAAGATGACCTCGGAGTCCGGAATTTTAATCCTGAATGTAAGTTGCCGGAAACAACAGATAATATTCAATAGCAACAATAATAGGGAGTGGAGGCGCAATGGCACAGTGGTTAGGGCATTATGAGTGCTTATTGAGCAAAAACACCTAAGCTCCGGTGTGGGTGAACCCCGCTGTACTCTTTCACCACAACTTTCTTTCACGCTTTCTTCCTACTTCTGCCACAAAGCAGAGGACCAGTATGGTGTGGTAAACTTTCAGACCCTAGTCTAGATTGCGAATCGTCTATACCCCAGCTCTCCACCCGTTAAAAGCCACCGTTTACGGAATGCGGATAACAACGAAGCTTTCGCGCCCGTGCAACCGCCAGTTATATCGCGTGTGGTGGGTGGATCTTCAAGTTGCCGCACGCATTCTTAGTAGCTTAGAGTAGGCTCGAATTAGAGATTATTCTTTGTGACTAACGGCGTGAGTCCTGATTGGAAGAAGAAAAGGAGAAGACAACAACAGGATACAACATACGACATCAAGTACTCCCATACTCAATCTCATTACAAGCAAATTACACATAAAAATTAGGGACCCCCCTCCTTTTGTCCGCCTTTGTTATGTTTCAAGAGTATTACTCGTCATATGATTGGTAACTTTGGAATAATACTTTTGCTACCATGGGTAATATCAGGAAACAGAGTAGATATACAATAATTACAATGTGGATTTTTTTCAAAATTCTCGGTATTTAAACAAAATGATGGCTTGAATACTAATTTTCGAAAGTAAAATATTTATTACCTAAAATAGAATTATTTAAAAATTCTCATTTGTATACGGAGTCTGATCAAAAAGTATCTACTGCTATGGTAATAGAGATAAATTACTCAGAGTGAAGCCGCTTAGCACAGATTGAACTTGAACTCTCTCACGCATGCGTACACTAAGTTATAACATTCTCGCTCACTTCCATTGTTGATAGCAGTACTTGGAAGTAAAGTGTGTGGAATGTGGTCGTCTCAAAAAGAAGATCGAATTTCAACTGCACAGGATTTCCTTGATTTGGTCGAGAAAGACGAAAATTCTTTGAAAATGGTTATAACAGGTGGATGAATCGGGGACCTATGGCTATGACTCCCAAAATCAAGGCTTGGAAGGAATCCCATTTGAAAGGAACAAGATTTCAAGACGTCAAGGAATTCTCCAAGAGAATGTAACGAGTCAGCTGCTCACTGTCTCGAAAAAAAAAAAAAGGGTTCTAAGAATGCTTCTATCAATGGAAACGACATTGGCTAAAGTGCGTCACTTCAGAAGGGGTCTACTTCGAAAGACATTAAATGCCAGCTCCCCTGTGCTGGTGGCACGTAAAAAGCACCCTCTACACTCTTAGAGTAGGAAGGGCATCCAGCTGTAGAAACACTGCCAGATCAGACTGGGGCCTGGTGCAGCCTCCTGGATTCCCAGACCCCAGTCGAACCGTCCAACCCATGTCAGCTTGGAAAACGGACGTTAAACGATGATGATGATGATGATATTGTTTTATTTTTATTGCACCAGTCCCAATACTCTTTGACCAGACCTCGTACTTGCAATATCTTTCTAAATCTTTTTCGCAATCTACTCCATCGAAACCTATCTCTGCAAGAAACCGAGCATGCGCACTGATCCTGCGCCTCCTATTTCAACGCCCTCTCTATCTCCTTTTTACAACCCCCTCCCTCTCTTTCTATACTATGCAAATCACGATTACCAACCAACCAACCAACCAGCCAGCCAGCATTTATATCGGCTGTTATAAATATCGCTAAATGAGGTAATATATATGCAATATAAACAACATATAATCGAAAATTTAAAAAATCACAGCATAAATATCATATAAACAATCATAAAAGAACGTATAAAGAAAATACGAACAATGTATAAATTACTATAAGACTACATATAAACGACAATATAGGCAATAGAAAATCGGTTACGTAATGCTATAATGGCTACATAAATAAGACGTAAACCATGTTATAAACGTTAATATGAGTGATTATGTCAACATCATAATAATGACAATATTAACAGCATATAAATGGCCAAATAAATATCATGTATAATAATAATAATAATAATGATAAAAATAGCGACAGTAATAACAATAGTTACAATATATTGGTTTTTAATAAAGAATATAAGTAATATCTTTTCTACTCTAGGCGCAAGGCCCGAAATTTTTTGGGAGGAGGCAAGTCGATTAGATCGACCTCAGTAAGCAGTTGGTCCTTAATTTATCGACCCCGAAAGAATGAAAGGCAAAGTCGACCTCGGCGGAATTTGAACTCAGAACGTAACGGCAGACGAAATACCGCTAAGCATTTCATCCCGCGTGCTAACGTTTTTGCCAGCTGGTACAGAAATATTCTTTTCTACTCTATGCACAAGGCCCGAAATTTTTTGGGAGGAACAGGGGCGGGGAGCTGCAATCGATTAGATCGACCCCAGTACGCAACTGGTACTTAATTTATCGACCCTGAAAGGATGAAAGGCAAAATCGACCTCGGCGGAATTTGAACTCAGAACATAAAGACAGACGAAATACTGCTAAGCATTTAGCCCGGTGTGCTAACGAAATATCAGCAAGTTGCAAATCGATAGATTGGGGGAATCAGTAGCGCAGCTGGTAAGAATATCTTGTGGTATTTAATAATTCTTTTCATACAGCGAGTTCAAATCCAGTCTCGGTAATCTTTACTTCTTTTTTTTTTATCCTTTCTAAGGGGCTGATAAAATAAAAACCCTGTCAAGTTCGGTTATAGTCGGTTACAATCCCCCCCAACCACTTCTATGACATTGTATATAATGGGTACCAGTAATATCTTCTATTACTTGGTACACTCATTAGACTGCAGTCATACTGGGGCACCATCTTCAAGAAATTGTAATTGAATGAAGCGCCCCCACTACTTATCATTAGTTTTTTTAAGCCTGGCACTTATTCTATGGATGCCTTTTGCCGAACCGCTAATTTATGGGGACATATACCAACCGGTCGTCTGAAGGTGGTGGGAGGCCAAATACCGGCGCACACACACACACACACACACACACACACACACACACACACATGTACATATACATACATCCCACAAGACTCTGGTCAGTCCGAAGCTATTGAAGAAGATACTTGCTCAAGCTGCTATGCAGTGGGACTGAACCCGAAACCATGTGGTTGGGTAACCTGCTTCTGACTATATATCCGCGCCTTTGTCCGTATTAAGATTTAAACCATACAATAGAACGTATTGCTGAGTATTTTGATGTTATAATTTCTCGGAGAATTTACATTTCGGATTACATTGCTTTAATCAACATCGTCAATTATTCTGGGTGAGGCATGAATGTCATCGCCCCCTCATAATTCATCCCTCTTTTCTCTCTATATTCCCCGAGATATTGCACTGCACCTATGCAAGCAAGAAGTCAATGCATTCATTTCTTCACGAAGATACAACGCATGGTTCCATTTTAGGAAAGATGAAGTGGAAATTGCGTTGTTCATGATTTCTTTTATTTCGGAAAGAAATTTGAATTCTTCTGTGAATAGAAACATCTCGGATTATTACATCACAGAACCCAGGCAACATCCGGAATCTACCTTAAAAACCCGATACTGTACAGACACAAGGGAAGTAACCGTGATTATTTTTAGTATATTATCTCCCTTGCGTAATGGTCTGCTTTTTCACATTAGCAGACAACCATTATGAGAAATTTATACAATGACAGTTGAAAACGTAAGAAAATCAATAATGAACACAGCGGCTGATTCTTAAGTTTATAGAATCTCTTAAGATTAACGGCAGTAAACGACAGACTAATCTAAATATATAGCCAGTACGGCGTGTTATTTGCTTAGAAATCTTAACGTTATCAGTAGCAATAATTACGACGTTTATTATAATTTACACGTCGAGCATTACGTTTAATCTGCTTTTCTGCGGGTATCACACGAATTAAATATATTCCCTCGGTATCTCTTCCTACACAGCAAAGTTGCTAATGAGGTATATACAGATATATTAGACATGCATCAAGTCATGCTTATTCTCTCCGACACTCCGATCTCTTCGCTTCCTTTTCTGTCCATGACGCTGTTCAGACAATCAAGAGTAGTTTCGTTTCTTCTCTCACTGTACATCAATCTCGTGTTATATCAGTTTGATGAAGATGGCTTTTTAAAAAATTTGCTCTCTTTTATTATTGTCGTCGTCGTCGTCATCGTCGTCGTTGTCGTCGTCATCATCATCATCATCATCATCATCATCATCATCGTTGTTGTTGTTATTATTTTATTCTGATTGCGCCAAGCGTATTTCGAAACATTCAGTGCATTGTTGCAATATTACTCAGCCAGAGATGACGACGGCGATGGCGATGACGACGATTTCTATTCTGGGCTCTAAATCTGAAATTTTGAGGAGGGTACTTATTTTACCGACCCCGAAGGGATAAAAGGCAAAGTCGACCACGGTGGAATTTGAACTCAGGACGTAAATGTCGCTAACCATTTTGCTCACCGCCTTAAATAAGGATAATTAGAAGAAATAGTAAACTAATAATAATCTTTTCCACTCTAGATACAAGGACCGAACTTTTGGGGAAAAGAGCCAGTCGATTAGATCGACCCCAGTACGCAAGTGGTACTTAATTTATCGACCCTGAAAGGAAGAAAGGCAAAGTCGACCTCCACGGAATTTGTACTCAGAACGTAAAGTAAACTAGTAATAGTAATAATAATGGTTTCAAATTGTTTGGCATAAGGCCAACAATTTTTTATCGGGATGGGTTTAGTTGATACCCTCGAAACCAATACTTGGTTGGTACTGTATTTTATCAATCCCGAAAGGGTTAATAGGCGAAGTTGACTCTTGCAGGATTCGAATCCAGAAAGTGAAAAAAAAAAAGAAAAAAGAAAAATAAGAAAAGAAAATTAAAATAAATACCGCGAAGTATTTTTCCGAAGCTCTGACGATCCGCCTTTTTGCCACTCTTATAATTTCTAATTTAGATACAAAGCAAGTAATGTTGGGAGTATAAAGTCAGTGGATTAAATTGACAATGGTACTTAATTGATATTTTTATTTTATCGCCCCCGAAATGCTAATAGGCACCTCGTCTGAAATTAGATACAGGAGAGACGTATCGGTGCATGTAGAAGTCATGGGTGTCAGTGTGTTGGACACCGCCGAAATCGAGGTAGTCGGCACCATTGTGTGAAACTACGAGGTGGTAACAATAACAAAAATTAAACCTAATTAACCTTTTAGCTCGGCACCTAAAGAGATAAGTCTATGACTGTTAAACACCATTGTGACGTGCTAGACAAACCAGAGATTTCTTGACGTTGAAAGAATATGACCGACCATCACTTGGTATGTTTTCCACAGCTCATCTCTTTAATAGAACTGTTGTCTTGGGTCAAGCAAACATCAGCATCTGGAATATTGGTTTGTCAAATACTCAACCTTGTGGCTCAGTTGCCCCATCGTATGCATGTCACTCATGTCCATTGACAGTTTCACAGTCAGAGCTTGCACCTTTTCTCTAACAATGCAACGTTGTTGTTTCATGCTGAAGGATCATTCTCGTTACTAGCAAAGGTTACGATATCTTTCCTAATCGCCTCTTCTAGCTTGCTCACTAACTCCCTTTCTAAGCGATTTCTCTCTATAACAAGTTCTTTACTACTGGTATTGACTCGACCCTAATCGTTTTCTTCAGAGCAACCCAACACTGGATGTGGACGACATCAAACCAGTTGTCACTTAACTAATTCACTAATCTAGTCGCCAAAGGCTTTGAGCGAAGCAACGATGCTTTTAGCTTTCAGAAGCTGGATCTGTGTCTCTGGGTTCTATCCATGCCAACTGGGCAGATTACAAATTTGTGGTTTATGTAGCCAACCAGTTGAAATCATGTACACATTTCACTATCCCTGACCACTAACCTAACAAACAATATCTCAATATGATCTGGATGACCCAGTGCAGTTGCTCCATAACCACATTAGTAGACCAAGAAATCTAGTGATGTGAGGTCGTCCGGCAAATAACCTTGTTACAGAATCGACACCAAGCAACTTGCATTTATACATCCCACTGGGAATAACTACGTCTGGGAGGGGGCAAAATAAAGGGAAAAGACTACTTACCTTGTTTTTCGAGAAGACCGGGCAGCGAAATTTTTTTGCCACGAGAGTTCTGAACCCCAGTAATGAACTCATTTGCATACAGCCAATCAGAGCTCATCTTGACCTTGTGAAGTTAACAAACACATTCTACCAAGTAAACTGAAGACGAATAACGGTGTTGTAAGTCGACCGATCGCCAAGAAGAAGACAAGTAATTAGATTTGCATCTATACCTATTATCAGATCTTGTTAGGGTCCCCATATGGTAAAGATGTGGATGGGGAAAATGTAGGTAGAAGGTGATGTGCTTGCAACCCTCTACTTACTGTTTTAGAAAGTAAACAACAATAACACAAGTAACTACACAGAGGCAGCCATGGTTGAAACAAGAATAAGAACAACAAGTATTCTTAAAAGAGAAAAGAAGCATGGTCATTCCTTACCCAAGTGACCTTATCTTAGCACCCATTACTTGTTATGCACTCGTAAATTAGTTTGATAGTTGAACTCTGATTTGGCTGTATGCAAATGAGTTCATAACTAGGGTCCGGAACTTTCGTAGGAAAACAATTTCGCGACCGGGCAATTCCAGCTTCTCAGTTTTTGATGGGGGCTCTACGAAAGCCTGCTTTAAAGTGCTTTTATTTATTTCTTTTTCATAGAGGTCCACGTCTTACATACGGTGAAGGCGCGTGGCTTAGTGGCTAGGGTATTCAGCTGACAATCGCAGGGTTGTGAGTTCGATTCCCGGTGGAGTGTCGTGTCCTTAAGCAAGCAAGCTTTATTTCACACTGCTCCAGTCTACTCAGCTAACAAAAATGAATTGTACCCGTAATTCAAAGGGCTAACCTTATTTCTTTATTGCCCACAAGTGGCTAAACATAGAGGGGACAAACAAGGACAGACAAACGAATTAAGTCGATTACATCGACTCCAGTGCGTAACTGGTACTTAATTTATCGACCCCGAAAGGATGAAAGGCAAAGTCAACCTCGGCGGAATTTGAACTCAGAACGTAGCTGCAGACAAAATACCTATTTCTTTACTACCCACAAGGGGCTAAACACAGAGAGGACAAACGAAGACAGACAAACGGATTAAGTCGATTATATCGACCCCAGTGCATAACTGGTACTTGTTTAATCGACTCCGAAAGGATGGAAGGCAAAGTCGACCTCGGCGGAATTTGAACTCAGAACGTAGCGGCAGACGAAATACCGCTCAGCATTTCGCCCGGCGTGCTAACGTTTCCGCCAGCTCGCCGCCTTCAAAGGGCCAGTCTTGTCACATTATGGGTCATGCTGAATCTCTCTGAGAACTATGTTAAGGGTACGAGTGTATGTGGGGCGTCAACCACTTGCACGTTAATTTAACGAGCAGGCTGTCCCGTCGATCGGATCAACTGGAACTCACGCCGTCGTAACCAACGGAGGGCCAGTTTCTTTTTTATTTAGCATACGGTGTTTTGAATGTGTCTGTAAGAAAGGTATCTGATAGTGCTTTTAGTGTTTATCGAAATCCCTCCCTTTAGTGAGACTATCTTTATAAATTTACCACCTCCTCCAGGTTGTTGTTCGAAAGACTGTCAAGATAGGTTTGAATGTCTTCTGTTTTTGTTGTTCTCGTAGTTCTTTGTTTTCGATAGTGGTTGTGGCCATATTTGTAGTTTTTGTCTATGTAGTTGATGTTGTAGTTGTTGGTAATGTTGTTGGCGAGTGGTTATACGATATATATTTTTTATCCCTTTTTGGCTTTCAGAGCCTAGCGGTGCTGGATTTAACCCTTCCTCTTCCTCAATAAATACTTCATTCGTAGTCTTTATACGTCCTCCCGTAGGGCCACCATAAAGTAGGCAAGGATTCTACCCACGAATTCCCGTAAAGATTAGGAACTCCACTGGGTAGGAACCTCTTCATGAGGGTCTTCTAACCTCTTACTATATCTTTTGTCTATGTTCATTCATTTTGTTCTCTGTTTCTTTAGTAGCTTTCCACTTTTCTTTAGTCTTACTATCTCACTCCATCCTTCTCATCATAGTCCAAAGACTATGGTGTGGCATTGCTACCCGTATTCTCTGGATTGCTCTGTGCTGGGGAGGAAGCCTCTTGGCTTCTTGGTTATCATTGGCCCTTTGTACTTGTTTCCTCTCTAGTTATATTTGGAGCTATGTCTGGTGCTACTATAGAAACAGTGGTGGCACCACTCGTAGTCTTTTTTTCTGGGGTCTTCTATTGTTGTTGCAACCTCTGCTGATGTATGCTGCTCCTCTGTTGCTCTTCTTTTTCTAAGTAAAAGGATCTCATATGCAGAGTAAATTCTGACTGACGTACTCTTCACTCCTTCAATGATTTACAGTTCCGGGATAGGTTTGTAGTCTCTGACGGTCATCAAAATATGTAGATCTAGAGAGACACCACTGACTGCATGTTTTGCTTTCAGATCACCTTCTTGCTTATCACATGTGAACAGTATTGTGCAAAATTAGCGATAAGTCAAAGATCAGTGCCTGTTGAAGTATCTCTAGTCGTGATTTTCGTATTCCTTAAATCCATTTACTGTTTCGCTGTGACGTCAGCTTGTAAGCTGGATCTTGATCTTGAAGACCAAGTATCTGCTCCTATCTGTCCTGCCTCATGCCCCTGATAGGAAGACCATGGCTGCTGTATTACTATTTCCATAAAAACATCAGTCACAGCCCTATGTTTAACTCGTGAGGGAACAAACAAAATTGTCTCATCCTCCGTTCCACCTGCACTTAGAGACGATGATGGAGTACACATCTTGCAAAACAACAGTCAGGGCTCCTACAAATCTGCTTCATCATCATCGTCGTCGTTTAACGTCCGCTTTACATGCCAGCATGGGTTGGACGATTTGACTGAGGACTGGCGAACCAGATGGCTACACCAGACTCCAATCTGATCAGGCAGAGTTTCTACAGCTGGATGCCCTTCCTAACGCCAACCACTCTGAGAGTGTAGTGGGTGCTTTTACATTCCACCTGCACAGGAGCCAGTCCAGTGGCACTGGCAACGACCACGCTTGAATGCTTTTTCACGTTCCACCAGCACAAGAGCCAGTAAGGCGACACAGGTAACGATCATGCTCGAATGGTGCTTTTTATGTGCCACCGGCTTGGAGGCCAGCTTGTTGCTCTGGCAATGATTATGCTCGTATGGTACTCTTAGTGGTCCACTAGCACAGATGCCAGTCATCGAATTTGATTTCGATTTCATTTGCCTCAACAGGTCTTCGCAAGCAGAGTTTAGTGTCTAATGATGGAAAGGTACGCATAAGTGGGTAGTTGCACCCCTAGAATAGGCCACAAGATTATGGTCTCACTTGGCTTACTGGGTCTTCTCAAGCACAGCATATTTCCAAAGGTCCTGGTCACTAGTCATTGCCTCAGTGAGGCCCAATGTTCGAAAGTCATGCTTCACCACCTCATCCTAGGTCTTCCTGGATGTACCTCTTCCACAGGTTCCCTCAACCGCTAGGGTGTGGCACTTTTTCACACATCTATCCACATCCATTCTCGCCACATGGCCATACCGGCGCAGTCGTCTCCCTTGCACACCACATCTGATGCTTCTTAGGTCCAACTTTTCTCTCCAGTGGAATAAAGAAGCTGGCTCATGTCGAGTTCGATGTGTTTGAGAAAGAAGCTAGAACTAGATAATAGAAGTTGGAACTGGATAAGAGCCTGCCCATCCAACATCACGCTGAATTAAAATGAATATGTGAAGGCAGACAAATAGCAGGACCTAAAGTAGGAAGTAAAGAGGCTTTGGAACTTCAAGGGGATAAAATTAATTCCTATTATAACAGGGTCATTAGGTACAGTGTCTGAAAATATCACGAAATAGTTGTTCTATAATCAGCATAAAAATAAACTCAGTAATATTACAGATTGCAGGTAACTTCATTACAGATTACAGGTAAGTTCATTACAGCTAGAAACTTAGGAAATGTATTACATATTATCTGAAGGTAGGCAGTGGCTCGATGTT
>NC_042997.1:125660822-125670822 GCF_006345805.1 Octopus sinensis | reverse complement strand
AATAAACCTCTACATAATAACAAAATAAAACTAAACTTATTTAAGAAATTAAAAATGAATGATATATTTTTTTGAAACTATGAAAACCGAAATTAATTATCTGATAGAAAAAAGATCAATAACTGTGAGAAATGACAGCAATATTTTGGTTTATAAAATTGACATTAATATCGCAGATGATGACGTAATTATATGTGTCGTGTTCAGCCGTTTCCAGGTTCATTGGGTAGTATTGGTAAAAATGATCAAACTCGAATTTACATTTATTGCCATACATGCATACACACACACACACATATATATATATATGACACATACATACATACATAGATACACACACACACACACATATATATATATGTATAGGTGCAGGAGTCGCTGCGTGGTAAGAAGCTTGCTTTCTAACCACATGGTTCCGAGTTCAGTCCTAATGCATGACACCTTGGGCTAGTGTCTTCTACTATCGCCTCAGACCAATAAAAACCTTGTGAGTGGACTTGGGAGAAGGAAACTGAAAGAAGCCTATCGTATATGTGTGTGTGTTTATATATATATATATATCATCATCATCATCATCATCATCATCATTTAGCGTCCGTTTTCCATGCTAGCATGGGTTGGACGGTTCAACTGGGGTCTGTGAAGCCGGGAGGCTTCATCAGGCCCAGTCAGATTTGGCTGTGTTTCTACGGCTGGATGCCCTTCCTAACGCCAACCACTCCGTGAGTGTAGTGGGTGCTTTTTACGTGCCACCTGCACAGATGCCAGACAAAGCTGGCAAACGGCCATGAACGGATGGTGCTTTTACATGCTACCGGCACGGGGGCCAGGCGAGGCTGGCAATGGACACGAACGGATGCTGCTTTTATGTGCTACCGGCATGGGGGCCAGGCGAGGCTGGCAACGGACACGAACGGATGCTGCTTTTACGTGCTACCGGCATGGGGGCCAGGCAAGGCTGGCAATGGACATGAACGGATGCTGCTTTTACGTGCTACCGGCACGGGGGCCAGGCGAGGCTGGCAACGGACACGAACGGATGCTGCTTTTATGTGCTACCGGCACGGGGGCCAGGCGAGGCTGGCAACGGACACGAACGGATGCTGCTTTTACGTGCTACCGGCACGGGGGCCAGGCGAATATAGATATGTGTTTGTATATATATATATATATGTTTGTGTGTCTGTGTTTGTCCTCCCACCCACCACCGCTCGACAACCGATGTTGGTGTGCTTATGTCCCCGTAACTTAGCAGTTCAGCAAAAGAGAACGATGGAGTAAGTACTAGGCTTACAGAGAATAAGTCCTGGGGGCGATTTGTTTGACTAAAGGCGATGGTCCAGCTGTCAAAGACAAATGAAAGAATACATATATATATATATATTATATATATATCATCATCATCATCATCATTTACCGTCCGCTTTCCATGCTAGCATGGGTTGGACGGTTCAACTGGGGTCTGGGAAGCCAGAAGGCTGCACCAGGTCCAGTCTGATCTGGCAGTGTTTCTACGGCTGGATGCCCTTCCTAACGCCAACCACTCTGAGGCTGGCAAATGGCCACGATCGGATGGTGCTTTTTACGTGCCACTGGCACGGGGGCCAGACAAGGCTGGCAACGGCCACGATCGGATGGTACTTTTTACGTGCCACCAGCACGAGGCCAGTTGGGGTGGTGCTGGCAACGGCCACGTTTGGATGGTTCTCTTACGTACCACCGGCACACACACACATATATATATATATATATATATATACACACATCTGCTTTCTATATCCATGTTATAATTTCAAATTTCAAATTTATGCCAATAATAATTGGTGCACTTGGTTTTGTAAATACATTTCCAAGTGACAGATAAGCCAGGGTTTTCAGAAAAAGAAACTGACTAGCTAATTCACACATAAATATATTGGGTTGGTGAATAATTATTGCAGCTTTTTTTCAACAAATTTTATTCAGCAAAAACAATAACAACATGTAACAAAATCATCTTTAAATGATTATTCCAGAGCATGTTCACCATCTACTTCAATTACTGCTTCTCATTTGCTTGGCACACAGTCAGACTGTCATTTAAAGATGTTTTTGTTAAATATTGTTATTGTTTTTGTTAAATATTGTTATTGTTTTTGTTAAATATTGTTATTGTTTTTGTTAAATATTGTTATTGTTTTCGTTGAAAAAAATTTGTTGAAAAAACACTGCATTAATTATGCACCAACCCAATATTATTAGTAAGTGGAATAGTGAAAATATCCAAGACTTTTTCAAGTTAACTTCTGAATCTGATTTTGTTATTTACATTCCAATGATGGGGCTTCATATCTTTGTTAGAAACCAGCTCTTCCTTACAGAAAAAAGAATTAAAAGAAGAAAATAGAAGAAAACATACATATATGCATGCACACATACATACATACATACCTAAAGGGTATGGGTTTGCAATCCAGAAATAGGAAATATCAACCAAGTACCTGATACACAAAAGGGATAGAGATGCAGGAAAAACAGTAAAATATGACAACTGATGCAGAATTTGTGAAGTTCACACTGAAGATATCACGCACATCATAAGCAGTTGTCTGAAAATATCATCGCGGTTTATCTATCGATGAGACATGATGTTGTAGCTAGGACACTCAGTAATGTAATCTGTCGGAAGGATAAAGAAATAAGAACCCACAGTATGGTAGAAATCATAGTCACTCATAATAAAAAGGAATACTGGTAGAATGTAGCAGTGAAGACCTCAATAAACTGTAAGCACAACAGACCTGGTATAATGATTTGGGATAGAGAAGAGAAATTGTGCACAGTTGTGGAAATTAGCTGACCAGCAGATGTTAATAAGGCTTAAGATCAGTGAAAAAGAGAACACCTATGCTGAACTATTGAGAAATCTGCAGTTACTCAATCCAAATTACAAGTTCAGGTTTATACCTGTAATTATTGGGGCCCTGGGATATGTAACACACTGCCTAAATACCGATCTTCAGAAATTAGGCTTCTCAAAATCAGAAAGGAGAAAGATGATTTGAAGACTACAGATCCAATCCATAACTGGAACTGTAAAAATCTATAAAACTAGTCAGAAGTTTATTATTTATATATATATGAGCGTGTCTAGATATGCAACTATATGCATGAAAATATATATATATAAAACATACAAATCTGCATATACATACAAAAATACCGTTGTTGATGTTGAAATTCCAACGAAGGAGCCTTGGTACTAGGTTAGAAACCAGTTCTTTCTCTATTAGCAAGAAATCCTGAAATAAAATGAATAATGACATACATACATACACACTCGTGCACTTACATACGCATGTATATGCATAGAAATTTGGGAACGTACGTGGGTAGGACTCAAATAGAAATTAAATTTAATTGCAATAAATACATTTAAAGCTGATATTTTAACACGTTGTTACTCCATCCATCTATCTATATATCAATCTGTCTGTTTGTCTGTCTGTCTATCTGTCTGTCTGTCTGCCTGTCTGTGTGTCTGTCTGTCTGTCTTCCTGTCTGTCTATCTACGAGGGTGTGCTGAAATCTTTTTGGCTTTGGGTAAGAGAAAATACAGGAGAATCAGTTAATTATGATTTGATTCAACATATTCCCCTCACAGATTCACACACTTATTGCAGTGATCTTTCACTTTTCCTAAGCCCTGTAAAAGAACTCGGAAGGGTGGGCCTTCAGCCAGGCCTTTCGTGATATCTATCAATCTATCTGTCTTTCAGTCAGCCTGTCTGTCTGTCTGCCTACCTACCTACTTATCTATCCATCTCTCTCTCGTTTTTGCTCTCTCTCTCTCTATCTACATTGATACACATATAGATACACATTCATATATATGCATGCATGTCTGCATGTGCATGTGTAGTATATTCATATTTGGGTTTATCACTCACTGCTTGACAACCAATACAAGTTTGTTGACATCCCCGTCACCTAGCGGTTCGACAAAAAAGCAAAAAAAAAAGCACCAATAGAATATGCATCAGACCTTACTTGAATTTCAAATTAAATTACAATTCATGTTACTTAACTAATGAACTATGAACTCTGGACTAAAATGATTTTTCCAGATCAAATATTTCCACCAATTATTCTATACAGACTCCTATCAACATCGACTTCTCTTTCTTTACAAGATGTTTTCTTTTGTAATGTAAATAATGTAATTAATTAATTAATCAATCAATTACCAGATCCTTAATTGCTTTGTACAACAATGGTTCATCTAAAAGCGAAATAGCAGCTTCTCTCTATAAATGTTAAGGACTTTATAGGTGAAACGAAAGAAGAAATCAAATGATGTGTTTGTGTGTGTGTGTATATGTGTGTGTGTGTATGTATACATATATATGTATACATATATATATGCATATGTGTGTGTGCTTGTATGTATGTATGTGTATATATAATATATACATACATACATACATACATACATATATATATATATATATATATATATATATATATACATATATATATATATATATATATATATATATATATATATATATATATATATATATACATATATATGTATACATATATATATATAAAGTTTATATGATGTGCTGCAGCCCACTTCACTGTATTTCATTAATTAGAAAAGAAGAAATTAGCACAGCTTCTTACGTAGCATTTCAAGGATTACGTAATAGTGAATTACTAGTTCACAAAATTAATTTACATGATTATGGGAAAATTTGATTTTTGTTATAGCTGGTAAATGACAGCAGCGTTCATGTTTCCGTTGGAGTGGACTTCGTCAGCGAAGCATAGCCATTCTCGAGACTATTTGATCAGTTGACAGATATTAGAAAGAAAATAAAGAAAAAATAAAAACTTGTGCAGAATTTTAGCCAGTAGTAATATGCTGAATTTAATATTAAAATGAGCCAGGAAATAATCTTCGTGGCTTAATGGCATAAATTTCGATAAATCATAAAAGGATTGTATATAATGAAAATTAAATGAAAATTTCTTTTTAGTTGGAAGAGAGAGAGAGAGTGAGAGGGGAGAGAGAGGGAGAAAGAGAGAGAGAGAGAGAAAGAGAAAACCTAGCTGAGGAAAATAATTTGTATGAGCTAACAACATCAATCTGGATATATCAGAAATGAATGACGTATACTGAAAATTAAGTGAAAAGTTCTAAGCTGAAAGAAGAATAAAACGATCTAGCTTAATTGGCGATTCTTAAAGAAGAAGGGGAGATAACTCCAAAAAATTAAGGATTAATTGCACAAATTATTTTACACATTGAGGAGAAACTATGGTATTTATTAGATGAGGTTACATCTACGATCATGTTTTCTTTGTATTAGTCTTAGCAAGTAAAGCATATCCAAACTCGATCCTGCGTGCTCAGTCGAAATATATTTCATTTGTGTGCAGTTTCGTACATAATATGTAACATGCAATATTTCTATGATGTATTTGCAGTCTACTTATAGCTGTTTACATTCACTTAACTTGCAGTATAACTATTACGATAGCATTATTTATATAATCTGATAAAATATTTATCACAGATAATCAGGAACTCTTTAATACTGAGCAAAGGTGGATGGGGCAAGATATAACATTTTCAAATATGATGCACCTGTGTGTATGTGTGTGTGAGTGTAGTGTACCGTATGTCTGTATAACTAACCATGATATGCCTGTGTAGCTGTGTGCGTGTGTGTCAAACTAATTATATGATGTATTTAACTTACTCTAAGATTTATGTGTTAAACTAATTATATGTGTGTGAGTGTGTGGGCGCGTGTGTGTAGCCAACTATATCTATGTGTAAGTAGCTATAAGATGTATATATAGAGCTGTATGTATATGTATGCGCTGAACTAACTACATGATGTATGTATAGGCGCAGGAGTGGCTGTGTGGTAGGTAGCTTGCTTACCAACCACATGGTTCTGGGTTCAGTCCCACTGTGTGGCATCTTGGGCAAGTGTCTTCTACTATAGCCTCGGGCTGACCAAAGCCTTGTGAGTGGATTTGGTAGACGGAAACTGAAAGTAGCCTGTTGTATATATGTATATATATGTGTGTGTGTGTGTATGTTTGTGTGTCTGTGTTTGTCCCCCTAGCATTGCTTGACAACTGATGCTGATGTGTTTATGTCTCCGTCACTTAGCAGTTTGGCAAAAGAGACCAATAGAATAAGTACTAAGCTTACAAAGAATATGTCCTGGGGTCAATTTGCTCGATGAAAGGCAGTGCTCCAGTATGGCTGCAGTCAAATGACTGAGACAAGTAAAACAGTAAAAGAGTATCTAACTAGAAGATTTATATCTGGAACTAATTGTCTGCGTATGTGTGTGTTTGTGTGTAAGTGCATATGTGTGTATGTGCATATGTGTGTATTTGTGTGCGAGTGTGTGTAACTAACAATTAGTCTGTGCGCTTTGGAGAAAATATATGTATTAGAGTAATAGATGTCTAACTTTTACTATATGTGTACAACAATCTCTTGACTATCACGGTTGTTACATTCCAAACCCAACTGTGATAAGTGAAAATTTGCGAAGTAGAAACAGTACTACTCTTTTACTTGTTTCAGTCATTTGACTGCAGCCATGCTGGAGCACCGCCTTTAGTCGAGCAAATCGACCCCAGGACTTATTCTTTGTAAACCTAGTACTTATTCTATTGGTCTCTTTTGCCGAACCGCTAAGTTACAGGGACGTAAACACACCAGCATTGGTTGTCAAATGACGTTGAGGGGACAAAAACACAGACACACAAACATATACACACACACACATATATACATATATACAACGGGCTTTTTTCAGTTTCCATCTACCAAATCCATTCACAAGGCTTTGGTCGGCCCGAGGCTATAGTAGAAGACACTTGCCCAAGGTGCCACGCAGTGGGACTGAACCCGGAACCATGTGGTTTGTAAGGAAGCTACTTACCACACAGCCACTCCTGCGCTTCTGTTAAATATTAATACACACAAACACAAACACACACATTTACATACATACAGTAATAGCGAAAATGACTTGTGAATGGAAACTTATAGGTTTTATAGTGTTACATATGTTTCTGCACCCCACATGTTCATTTGTCAGGATATTTTCATATTCATAAGATATTATCGTCGATCAATTGCCTCCATGGCGATGCGTATGCTTCGTCAAGCAGTTACAATGTAACATTGTTTAGTTTTTCACTTCATCTTTATTTTTTTCTCTATTTATTTCGTATTTCTCTGTCTCTTCACTGATTCTACTATTTCCACCCATCTCTTTACAGGGACGTAAGCAATCCAGCAGCGGATGTCAAGCAGTGGTGGTGGTGGCGGTGACAAGGTGGTGGGGGATGGAGTGGTGGAGACAAACATAAATACAAAAACACGCACGCACACTCACACACACAAGCTAATATCGAACATTGAGAATGAGTGCTCAATACTCTATTGATGGATAAATATTCTTTATTTGTGTGTGAAGACAGCTACCTATGGTTTCGTTTAAAGAGAGATCTGTGCTAATGTTCAAGCATGTCGCATGAGAGCGTTGGTACTCTGAGAACATTGGTACTCGTCTCTAAAATGGAGTTGAGTACCAACGCTCCCATGTGGTATCTCTTTACAAGAAATCATTGGTAGCCTTGCTAAACGACAAATAAAAGTAACTAGCTATCTATCATCTATCTCTCTATCGGTATATGTACACAAATACATCGCACGCACCCGCACACACACAAACACACACACACACGCATAACGGGGTTACATAAACTTTCCGTCTTCCATTTTCACTCACAAGGCATTAGTAGAAAACACTTGTTCAAAATGCCGAACAGTGGGACTGAACCTGAAACCATGTAGCTGCAAAGAGCGATTCTTAACCATGCAACAACACCTATATATTATTTATTTATTTCATTATTTTTTCACTTACATATAATATTCTGTGTGTATGAAAGAGTTAGTAGTAATGTCGTTCATATATTTTCTATATATCTCTGCTTAGAGCTGCCATTTTAAACAACCAAACACTTATTTACCGTGTAAAATATATAAATATATAGCCCTGTCTGCGACTTCTTTCACCTATTCATGCTGTGAGTCAGTCCCGGTCGATAGTCTCAGTTTCAAAATAAATAAACAGACTGTGAAGCAATCGGAAGTTTGTGTATCAATTAATTTATTTTCATCTCTCTAGATTCACACAAAATTGATTACGTACTTTGATAGCTCAGGGGGAGAGAACTCAGTTACCGAATCTGTGTGGTAAATTTTATAGCGCTTCCGGCAATTTTGGCAGCTTTTGAAGAGAAGTTGTGTTTCGTTAACCTCTTTCATTTTCTCTGCAGCAGTGTTTTGTTTGGTTTTCTCTCCCCGCCGCCTCTCTCGGTGTTGGTTCAAATGGAAACAATATTCCATCTATAAAAGTATTTAATCTCTCTAACATTGATAATTATTTGATTCATTCAGCGAAAGAATCTCACCATTTCATAGCCTTCAGGTATGGACAAAGGCGATCTCTTGAATCTGAGATAGTAAAGAGACGCTTAAATTTATTTACATTCCTGATTCTGCTGCTGGTGTTGCTGCTGGAAAAATCGATTTAAACAGAAATAACTCAAAAAGTTATAAAATGGCATAGTAAGAGTTCTTTGATTTCAGGAAAATAACCATAGCTAATTTATATTGTTTGATGTTTAAAATGAAGGATTTCAGAAGTTTTAATGAATTTGGTAAATTAAAAGCTAAGAAGAATTTTTTTTTTTAATTAATTTTTTTTCTAATTTTTTACCGTCAACAATTTCACATCAAGTAATTTCAACTTCCTGAATATCCGCCATAAATCTAGCAAACTTAGTTTCCTATTATTACACCTTTAACATATTTCTTTAGGACATATTATATTTACAGTTTCGTATCTCTCCCACCACATCACCATGCCTCACACCACTCCTCGCTGATGTCGTTGTCTTCAGTAGCTTTGGTATCCATAACTCTTCTTGGTTCTCACATTCCTTCCACACCGACGCTACTAATGTTGAAGTCGAATCGGTTACTACTCTTAGATTTCTGGAATAGTCAGTAACAACCTCCACCGACAAACATGTCAAACACTCTTAATCACTTTCTTATCTCAAAAACACAGCCTTTATTAAACTATCATCGCTTCTGCATCGATAGACCACCATTACGGCTTCCAAAGCGCCCCAATTCTGTGCCTTTACATGTACACACACAGAGGCACACACACATACACGTTTTTCCTAAAGGAAAAAAAAATGGATCCAGTACATGATGTAGAGTACAATCAATATTTTTCGCCCAATCAATTTCTTCAAGTATCACTTGAAAAGGAAAGTGAGAGTAGAGAGGCAAGTTTTGTCTAGCGAATGTTTCAAAAAAAGATGGGTGAATGTAGCAAGGATGGCACGTTTGAATGACGAAGCCACTTTGAGCATAATCCTATGAACCCGGAAAAATTTTAAACAGAGAGATACTTACTTGCAAATAAATGTGTTAACATGTGACATTAATGACCGAGGATACCGTGAACTTTTCCGTAGGCTTTTCTTTCCATGGATAAACCTTAGCTGCTTCCCCCCTTTACACTTTACATCATTACATTTCTGTGATACACGATCCCTATTGATCGTCTTTTCTTTTTTTTTTTTTGTTTTTTTCCCCCTTTCTACGATCCCTTTTGATCGAAAACCTACTCCACCTTCTTTTTTTCTCTCCCCAAAAAGAAAAGCTCTACTTTTTAATTTGTCCCGTCTGTGTCCAGCCCTGCGTGGTTAATAAAGAAACAATATTTATTCGCCCAATGTATTTTATTTTTATTTTAAGTTGAATTTTGGACAGTAAGACAATTATACTGGACCCCAATGAAAGACAAGTCTAAATTCGAGATGACACATGAGCCTCTATATTTCATTGGTTCATGTGACTAACTGAAGTGCTTTATTACGGTTTTCCGGTGAC
>NC_042997.1:125645822-125655822 GCF_006345805.1 Octopus sinensis | reverse complement strand
ACAATCACATAATAATCAAATAACGAACGACACCTTTAGGTTTGAATCAGTTCTGTATCGGAGATTCAAGATGAATTTCTATATAGAAGATTCTCTTATGGTTTTAGGTATATAGTAACTCTACAACATAGAGAGAGAAAGAGAGAAAGAGAGAGAGAGAGGGAGAGAGAGAGAGAGAGAAAGAGAGAGAGAGAGAGAGAGAGAGAAAGAGAGAGAAAGAGAAAGAGAGAGACACAGAGACGAGAAATATCTGTTATATATGATTTTCTTAAAGTATTTTAGAAACTCCAGACATTCAATTCATTTTCTTGCTTCTGTCTATTTTAAATTGTTAAACCGAAAATTTTTTCCACAGTTTTCTAATCGATAAATGGGACTAGAAGTGGAAAGCGATGAATTGAACCACTCGAGGTAGTGGATGAGTTCATTCGAGATGATGCAGACTCAGGCTAGTACTGACTCGAGCTAATAGTGAATTGAGCCAGCGCTGAGTCGAGCTAGTACTGAGCCTGTAAGATTTCTTGATTTGCAAGAAATAGTAATCACTTTCCCTGAAATTGCACTTTCATATCTTAAAAATAAACTGGGAAACAATAAACAAAGGTACATTTTGGTATGTCTTGCTCTACATTGGATACATATAATATAAACCAAAATACACGACAGGATTTCAGCGGGAGTAGCTTTGATTACAAACCTGTTCTACGAGAGTTGCTCTGCTTAATAACAGCGACAACAACATCCGCATCAATACTACACAACTCAGTTTAAATAATCATATAAGCTTGTTTGGTTGTCCTGTTGTTTTTGGATAGCATTGCAACAACAGTAACTTAACCATTTCCACCTGGGCTCTTTCCAGAAACAAGTACCTAGCTTCGAGTACACTTACAATTTCTACATTCATGGATACACCATGAAGGAAAAAACAAGACAATATCTTCGTAGTATCCATGGAGCTGCCGAAGATATCTACCTTAGGGTCTCTCCCTCTAGATTTTTTGTTAGGGTTTACTTCCTTAGCCTTTTTTTAAATGCTCAATAAATTAACCCACAAGGCAGCAGGGGTTTATTATAGTTGGCATGATTTGTGCGGAGCCAACCCCACTCTTTTTTGGTTTGTTACAACAAGTATTACCAGGAAGCCGGATTTGTATGGTGCCGCCTTCTCTGAAACGAGCTGTGAAAGAACTGCTTGTGTTTCACTTCAGTAAATACAGGACTTAGGTTTCGATGTTGAGCTTATATCCTAATCAGAGGGAACACATACCGTTGAGCGGTGTACTGCTGTCCAGAGAAATAAATATCTCGCAACTGTTTATATCTTTATCATACCATGATATCTTTATCATACCACCACAGTGTGATGAAACGGCAGTGAATAAAAATGAAATAAAGCAAACTATAAAATTCATAATTTCATAAACTAATGAGGAAAAAAGAATCTAAAGTTAATTTTCTTTTGAAACAGCAGAAGTAAATTTTTGGATAACAAGAAATTACATAGAAAAGAGCTCCTTTTCTTTAATATTTTAATATCGAACATTCAATGAAAACTATATTGGAAATTTAGAATTTGTAGTTCTTTGTAAATGCTTAAATACGTAGGTAAACACTGAAGGAAACAAAGAAGAAACGAATTGTTTTTCTCAAAAGTTGGTAGGAATTGCACACACAGCAAGGTATCATTATTTTCTATTGATTTTGAATCACATGTTATTATCAGTTGATCGATCTAAAACGATAATTGTCAAACTTGAGCAATGAAAAATGAATTGAAATAGCATTTGAAATAAATGTTTGTTGAGATTACTGCACTGACATCAACAACAAACGCAGCCAGAGGAAAAGCAACCAATAGAATTCATGTCTGTTCTGAAACAAAAGATTTTTAAATAGTCACGACATGGGTAAGAGGGCGACGGCTGGTCCACAAAGTTTTTATTACAATAGAAATTATTTCGTAACGTTTGATTTTAATGAGGACTTTTATTTTTATTCTATTTTTCTAAAAATAGGTTTTGAAATATTTGTTTCTATTCAAGCAAGACGATCGTACATGTCGTGTCAATATTTCTTTTGAGAGACTTTTGGTTGTTTAACTCTGTTTGCATGGCGTCTGTCTCACAACAATATTTTCTCTCAGGATAACGATTACAACGTCCTATTTCTCTCCCTAAAAGTATGGCTCTCTTCGCCTGGTCATAAAAATAATCCGATATCTCCGATTTATTGCGGTTTTCTTGTATTATCCGAGCAGCAATGGGGACAACCTCTCGATACAAGAAAAAAGAGTTTCTATTCCACTAGAAACAATCCAGATTAGTTGAATAGATATTCAATATTCTACACGAGCAGACGTGAAAAATCAGCATACTGAGGCTAATTACTCAGGGACGAATCAGTTCGAAAATTAAGAGTTAAGTTGAATGAAGTGAGCATGAAAACTTAAATCAGAAATAATTATACGCCGAGGAAAAGACAATATTAACTTAATGACTAAAACTGTTTTAATAATTTCAGTAAGTACTGGAAACAACTCCAGATATGTTTCGGTCTTACTGGTTAAACCTCATCAGCGAAGTAAAAACATCAGTAAATGTACCGAGATAGTGATGAGAGAATCACAATGTAGATGTTTAATATTGAGTTTGAGCAGGAGGGAAAAATAGCATATTAATAAAACAAAAATAAATGACTGAAGATAATTATTCAGAGGTTTTGTACACGAGAACCAAAGTTAGGTTCAAGCTGGCATATTTAATGAAACGAGTTTCGTAAATGTGATTAGAAATATTTCGTTTTTGGATTTGGTTTGCAAGATTCTTTATGTGAATTCGTGTGTTGAAGCATATTCAGTTGTGTCTGGGAAGAGTCGTTTTCTTTTTGTGCCTTATAAGTCAAGGGCTATTGAAAAGGTTGCAAGACGCAATGAAGATTTTAAGAAAATAAAAATAAGAAACAAGTGGAAATTTTACCGTGTGTGTGTTAAATTATAAGGCACAAAAAGAAAATGACTCTTCGCAGACACGACAGATTAAAAATATATTTTTGTGATAAGATAGTCTGCATTGCCCGGAGTTGTCTCCCTTATCTATCGGAATAATTAAAACAAAAACAGTCATTAAGCTAATGTTTTTCTTACCGAATATTTCTGATTAGATTTGATTGATGCTCATATAACTGTATATATCAATCAGCGACACCAGTTACATATTGAACACCATATAGCATGATGAATGATGTCTGTAATTGAAATTAACGATCCGATTTTGAATCCGCACAACAGAATGTACTTTCTTTTATTTTGCACTATAAATATTCTCGAAGATGGCATGGAACTCAAACAATTTTATTCTGCAGACATTTTTTAAAAATTGCAAATGTAAGTAACCATTATTTCCGAACACACCAGTTTTATGCAGTGATACTAAGATAACGATAGAGCTGCATCTAAGATATGTGGCAATTAATTTATAAGCTGAAAATTATTTTCATACATAAGGATGTGTCAATACGAAAGAACTTAGAGTACAGATGTCCGTTTGATGTTACATTAGAGTTTTGAAATTTAGGCAACGTAATATCAAAATCTTTGAAGTGGCGATGATTCAGTCAGAGAAGGAAGGAAAGTAACTCTTTGGAAAGAAATAGGAAGTTACGTTCTGACCGGAAGTCTGCTTGTAACAAATATTCATCTAAACCAATGGTTTTGAACCAGGGACCATGTGACCCCTGGGGTCCAGATTTTTGGGAGTCCATGTATGCAAAATAGTAAATAGGGGATCCACAGTAGCATTTTAAGGGTCTATGAAAAAAATGTTGCTTTTGATATGTTTATTTCAAAAACAACAGTAGTGATACCAGGTTTCAGACGCCATTTTGGGATTTTCATCTGCACATGCGAAAGTATCAGTATTCTGGAAGGCCTACCGGAAGTCCCTCATGCGCATGCGCAGTCATCATCAGCAGCTAGGATTGACAGCTATTTTCTCTCTTCGGCCCCCGACATCCGACCAGACATGACGCGACTGAGACCAGCTCCGTGGAGCTGGCATTCTAATGGCGAGCGACGTTGCGAGTCTGTGAAAATGCCTTTGTATTTTGTGTCTAACTACCAACCCTGCTGCTTCCACCCAGGCGTCCACGCTACCGATGTCCAGAGATGAAATGCCTATTTCGGCGAGAATAAATTATTATTGTTATTTGTTCGGAGATTCGTGTTCCTGCTATTTTCCCTTTCTATAACTATGTAAGGAGATGTGATGGCGCCCAGCAAGTGCGAATATCACATAAAATCCTACACAACTATGTCCTTTCTCTAATGTTTTACATAGTTCAACATGCTTCCAGGCACTGAAACATATTCTTTCAGTCAGTGCTATTATAAACCTACTCAAGTGAACGTGTGAAAAACAAAATAAGAATTTTGAAAAACCTATCTATAAAACTAGTTTTTAAACATTGAATAACTATGGAGTGGGGCACCAGAGTAAAATAGTAATAATGATATGGGCCCATAGGTAAAAAAAAAATGGTTGAGAACCACTGATCGAAAGGCACTTAAAGGTCAGGTAGTGTTTAAACTGGGTAACAGGTTAAGTCAAGTCTATCACCAGAAACACACTGGTTCCTTCTAAAATAATCCCTCGCTATATCGCGGTTCACCTATCGCGGATTATTATTTAAGCTTATGTCGATTCCTCCGTAGTGTTGTTTTGCATTTATAATAAAATAAATATATACAAATTATAAAAAAAAAAAAAAATACAGTACAGCACTGTTCCTACTTCGCGGATTGTCACCTATCTTGGAGGGTTTTGGAACGTAACACACGCGATAATCGAGGCATTACTGTAATGAATTTCATTCACAAAGCTTTGATTGACTCAAAACGATGTTATGAGACTTATGTGCTGTGTGGCGGGATTGATCCCAAAGCCATGTAACTGAGAAACAGACATTTTAACCACACAACTATGCCCATGTGGAGGTTGAAAATGCACATAAAGCTCATGTGTAGCTCACAGCAAAAGCCTCTTTTTGAGTATTTGCCTACATATTTGGTACTGAAATTATTTTGTTCACGAATTCAATCGACGGACAAGATGTTTCGGATTTTTCTAATGCAAACATTAGCTGAAAGATATTGAATAGCAACAACATATGAGAACTTCATAAAAAACTGCAAAAATCATTCAGATTATTAGCAAGATATAATCTTTACATTACTCAACAGCAAGTAAAATCAACAGGGAAGAAATGTGTGTTGTTTTTTTTTCTATGAATAATCTTGAAATAAATCATGGGAAATCCATTTGTAATATTTTTAGATTATTTACTATTCTTTATTATTATTATTATTTTTTTTTTGGAAAATCCATTTCCTTGCAAATCTAATTCATATTGATTGTAGGGAACATTTTTTCCAGATATCTGAATACCTTAACGTTAATCATAAAGATTTTTTTTTTCAAACAATTATTAAAAAAAAAATGTATATTAACCTTATATGATCGGAGAAAAAGCAACCGAGTTGTTTAAACAATAGCAAGATTTAATAAACCTTTGTTATAACATGTAATTTCTTGTACACAATCTGTTTCATTCTTTCTCTCTATCGCTCTGTCTCTCTATCGTCGTGTGTGTGTGTGTGTGTGTGTGTGTGTGTGTGTGTGTGTGTGTGCGCGTGTAATTATGTGCATAGAATTACGCTAAAAACATGTATATAATACAAACACAAAGAATTGATTTTTCCAAGGTAAATATATATATATATATATATATATATATATATATATATATATATATATATATATATATATATATATATATATATATATATATATACATACATACATACATACATACATACATACATACATACATACATATATGCATACATACATATACACATTGGTTATTATAAAATTCATTAATTAAATTTGTGACCTTTGCATGAATTAGAGGTCTTTAGCTTGAAGTTAGTGATATCTAATTGGATCTGAGAGATTCAATTTGATTCAATTTGAAATTAGGGGTTTTAGATTTAAAGTATGGTCTTAATGACAAAGAGAAGTAATTCTTTTGTAAAAAGGGAAAAAAATAAATAAAAATATTTGCGATAATCTCTCTCCCTCCTCCTCCTCTTACAACCACCACTACCATCATCATCATCATCATCATCTACAAGCGAGTAAATGTCGACGGTGTGTAGATAACGTCTAACTATACAGATACTGTGTGTTGATATTAACTTGTTATGCAAACATATCGAAAGGATATTGAAGATATTGACTCGATGGACACACATTTAGCTATTGATTGCACAATTACAGCGCGTAGATGTTGACAAGATAGACGCAGTACGTAGATGTTGGTTAGACGGAGACATGGCGGACATATTGACTACACAGATACAGTATGTAGATCAGGGATAGTGAGACGTATTGTATTTCAGTAGATAGAAACGTTATATACGTGTTTGACTGCATAGATGTAGATGTGTGTTACAAGGAGAGGTTTTTTTTGAAGTCGACTACAGAGTCAGAAAGTGTAGATGTTGACGATATGAATAGACTGTGTAAATGATGACTGTTAATTCAGCGTTAAGTTGTCTACTGGATAGATACATACAATGAGTAGGTGTTAATTGAGCAAATATTACTGAAGGCAATAGAAAAGAGACAATATTTAAAGCAGGTGAAGGCGGCAAGCTGGCAGAAACGTTAGCACGACGGGCGAAATGCGTAGCCGTATTTCGTCTGCCGTTACGTTCTGGGTTCGTAATTCCGCCGAGGTCGACTTTGCCTTTCATCCTTTTGGGGTCGATTAAATAAGTACCAGTTATGCACTGGGGTCGATGTAATCGACTTAATCCCTTTGTCTGTCCTTGTTTGTCCCCTCTATAATTAGCTCCTTGTGAGCAATAAAGAAATAAGAAACATTAGTACACCGGGCGAAATGCTTAGCGGTATTTCGTCTGTCTTTACGTTCTGAGTTCAAATTCCGCCCAGGTCGACTTTGCCTTTCATCCTTTCGGGTTGATAAATTAGGTATCAGTTGCGTACTGGGGTCGATCTAATCGACTGGCCCCCACCCCCCCAAATTTCGGACCTTGTGCCTAGAGTAGTAAATAATATTTAAAGCTGGTGAAGCAGGGGCGGACTGAGAGTATTAAGGGCCTTCGGGCATAACTGTTTACCTGGCCCCTTTGAATGTGTGTTTTAGTAGAATTAACATGTAGAGTGCGGGGCCATCAGAGCTTCGGGCCCTCGAGCAGTGCCCGATTGACCGACGGCTCAGTCCGCCCTTGAGGTAAAGGCATGTCATCGATAATGTCATAGATTACAATGAAAAGACTTTCATGACTCAACTGTTTTATTGATCAAAATCGATTGGTTAATTAGGTAATTAGTTAACTAATTAACTCATAATAATGAAAAGTGAAATACACTCCTAATGTACAAGCAAAATTGTGTGGTAAGGTATAAACTAACAGCCTCAGTAACAACGACAAATTAATAATGATAATAATAATAATAATAATAATAATAAATAATAATAATAATAATAATAATAATGATAATAATAATAATAATAATAATAAGGATTATTGTTATTATTATTAGGCGTAGGAATGGCTGCGTGGTAAGTAGCTTTGCTTACGAACTACATAGTTCCGGGTTCAGACCTACTGCGTGGCACCTTGGGCAAGTGTCTTCTACTATAGCCTCGGGCCGACCAAAGCCTTGTGAGCGGATTTGGTAGACGGAAACTGAAAGAAGCCCGTCGTGTATATATATATATATATATAATATATATATATATATATATATATATATATATATATATGTGTGTGTGTGTGTGTGTGTGTGTGTGTGTGTATATATATATATGTATGTGTGTGTATATGTTTGTGTGTCTGTGTTTGTCTCTCCAACATCGCTTGACAACTGATGCTGGTATGTTTACGTCCCCGTAACTTAGCGGTTCGGCAAAAGACACCGATAGAATAAGTACTAGGCATGCAAAGAATAAGTCCTGGGGTCGATTTGCTCGACTAAAGGCGGTGCTCCAGCATGGCCGCAGTCACATGACTGAAACAAGTAAAAGAGTAAAAGAGTAAGAAAAAATTGTTAGCAGTAATATTTCTTAAGTGAAGCAAGGGAAAGAACTCTGAAATTTAAATCGCCTGATGGAGGTATGTTGTGTGGAGTGAGTATTACCACTGGATTGTAATAGCGACGGATATGTTCAGGTCTTAAACCTTCTCAGCAACGCATAGTCAAAATGTAACTCGTAGATCTTAGAATGACATTCAGAGTATGTAGTTTTTGCGTCAAAATTATACAATGATTAGGTATTTTAAAATAATAATTTATAACGCGAAAATAAGATCAGAATCTTTTGTGGAGTGGAAGCAATTAAATCAATTAGACCTCAAACACTGAATTGGAACGTTGTTCCAGCTATCCCCAAAATTATGAACGGGAAAGTTGACCTAAGGCAGAAGAGATAAACAAATACAGGAACCTGACCGGTCGCTATCAGTTTGTGCGGGTCATCGTCGAAACCTCAGATGTTTTTGGACCCCACACTGCTGATTTCTTCAGCAAAATCGGGATAACTGCGGCCCGCTTGAAGAATGAGCCCTGCGAGGTCGAGTAGCTGTTGCAATGAGTGCCTCTGGCCATTCTGCGCGACAACGCTTTTGCAATCATGTCTGCAAGGCGCCGCTAAACACGCCATTTATTCTAAGATGTACAACCCATCACACTCTACCTACCTTCTGCAGCTTAACCTCCCCCCCGCCATGTTTTCTTTTACCTTGTTTCCTTGGTGAGGCAGTTATGGAAATTTTCTCTCGATAATTTCATCTTTTATATTTTAAAGTTTGCTCTTTTTTTTTTCTCCCTGTCAAAATATGTTGTTAATAAAATCTGCACTTAATTTCACAATTGGAAATCGAAAAATGTTCAGAAAACTTTCAAATTCGAGAAAAAGCAATATCAGAGATTTTGATTTGAAGTCAGAATATAGAGAGAATAACAATAAAACTGAATATTTGCCTATATTTGCTAACCGTTGCCCACATTCCCCGTTAATTCTCAAACCGGCATTATCCTTTATATATTCCGTTCGTCTTTTTTTTTTTTACGACATCCTTTTGAAATTGAAGAATTCAAAATGTAAATTAACTGGTTTAATATCGCCTGGCTAAGCAGTGAAAAGTCGTTTCTATTGGCAGATGTTCGATCAAGCCATAACTTAAGGAGCCATAAGTCTATTTTTATAAGTTCAGTTAAGATATAATATGTCGAATTTGATTCCGGTTAGCTGAGACATAACTAAGACTTAACGATCACTTAAACAAACACACACATTAACTCACACACACACACACACACACACACACACACACACACACACACACACACACACATACACACACACACACACACGCTCACATTCATACGCACGCACATACACGCATACACACATGTACAAACACATTCCCTAACAGCAAAAATCGATTCAGCAGAACATTGGCAACTTACATACACATACATATATGTGTGTTATGTGTGTGTGCATTAAATTATGTATGTGTGTATGTATATATGTGTATGGATGTACATGTATATTTATATATACGTGGTCTGATCAATAAGTATCCGGACGGTTGCCTTAGTAACGAAGCTAAAGCACGCAACGTAAAGTCGCTTGGTAAATATTGACCTTGAACTCTGCTTTGCATGCGCACGAAGTTTTAACGTTCTAACTCACTTCTACTGTTTACAGCAGTGCTTGGAAGGAAGGTGTGTAGTGTTTGATTTTCGCTTTGACCACGACAAAGAAAGTTGAGCTGAGAATCTGCATCAAATTTTGCCAAAAGCTTGGCGATACCTGCTCACAGGTCTTAATAAAGTTTTCAAAAAAGTTTTCATCGTTCTCGACACAATCTAGGAATTTTTGTGCAACTGAAACCCGAATTTCT
>NC_042997.1:125630822-125640822 GCF_006345805.1 Octopus sinensis | reverse complement strand
TATATATATATATATAACATTAATATAAACAGCCAGGCACAATGTGATATCATAAAGGAAAAATTCAATCGTCACTAAGTGTGATTAAGGGTGTCGATACACCCACATTGCTAGAAATAAGAGTTAAAATACTCTTAATGCTGTTGGAAGAGAGCAAATACATGCTGACAGAGGAAGCAACCGCCCCATTGTCGACTCGCATTAAGAGTATTTTAACTCTTATTTTTAGCAATGTCGGTGCGTCGGTACCCTGAGTCATACCTGATGATGATTGAATTTTTCCTTTATGGTATCACATTGCGCCTAGCTGTTTATATTACTTTTTTATATACGTATTAGCATTCTGCTAAGACATCCATAAATTTTTATGCTAAATACATATATATGCTGACAGGGGTGGAATTAGCCGAAATGTGCCATTCGAGCAGTCCTCACTAAGATGTCTACGGAATAGACGAAACTAGAGGTCAAGTAAGTTACTCATTGTCTCCTGGGTCACAATGGTTACCTTCTGAAATAATGTCTACCCTCTGCCAGCCGAGTTCATTATTTGTCTTCCGCAGCAAGATTATTCATTAATGTTTGACCAACACTCCCCACCACCCCACCATTGGCTTTTCCCTGAGGTTAGTGAGAGTCTACGCATTTTCTAGTTGCATCCACGTATTTTCTACACATTTTCTAGTTGTATCCACAGCAGTTGAGCTTAATACCGCAACAACCGAATCATTAGTTATATGGGTAGTTTGTGGAAAGATTTGATACATTCAGCTGCCGTATGGAGTTGCAGAATGCTAAGTTTCTGGCTCTTACTTTTCATCTGGACATTTTTATGACGTAAGCGCAACTTAACGCTGTAAACTAAGGCGGTAAAATATTAATATGTTCTAATGTAGAACATACACTTAGATTGACCGGGATTTTTGCATGAGTACAGTACAGTGAACTATACAAGCAACAGCAACAACTTGAAATTCTTGGTGTATTTTTATGGACAACTGGCAAGATTAAACAGAATATCACTCGATATGTAAGGAAGCCAGATAAAGACTTGAGGCGAGATGATTCAGAATGAATGACCTTCGACCATAAAGTGTAAGCTCTAAGCTTCAAAGAGTTCTCTCGTTTGTTGAGGATTGAATAATTTAAATAGAATATTCAAGTAACTCAAAGTTGTGAATCATTACGGTTAAACGGACTGAAGGTGCGAAAAATTTGGAAGTGGTCAAATAGGTATGCTTCAAATAGGTATTTCTTTTCTAACTTCTTTTGTCTTGCTTCTTACTAAACATTGATAAAGGGTTCACCCGAAACGTCAGTTTACTTTTTTCTTTCTCGTTTTCTTTTGGCATACAATTCACTGTACACAACCTTATTAATTTTCTTTGTGTCTACATTGTACCCATCACTTTCTGAGTTTTTGTCAACCTCTTCTAACCTTTCACGTTGTCCAGCTGTCTGTCACTTATTTCCCCTCGTTCCATTTGTGCTATTTAAAAATTTTTCCTCTATCTTTTACATCATAGGAGAGAGGGCGAGCACTACAGTAACATTACTTTGTAAATGGCCAACAAGCTATATTCACCAGAGCTGAAAGGAAGTTGTATCACTTGATGGGAAAATCTATTATATAAAATCCATTCTGTCTGTCTGTGTGTGTGTCTTCTAGGATCTCGGGCATCCTCCATCCGATTGCGCTCAAATTTGATATGTAGATACCAACGGTATCAGGGCGTGAAAAAATTACAAAAATCGATTCCAGGTGAGAATGCGATCGATAAAGCCCTGGGAACGTGCATTTGTAAAATCGCTTTTCTTGGAATAGAAAAACAGTCTATCTTTATTTTTTCTTTTGCTGGTGTCTCAAATTTAGGTTAAATCAGTGTTTCTCAAAGGGGAGGCCTATGGGACGGTCGGACAAGTTGTTTTGAGAAAATTTGGTTTAAATGTTTGACAACTCAGCACCGTCCATTGGACGGGGGGCGTTTTGCTCGTTACTTTATAAACTTACAATATTGTATAATATAGATTAGTCCACGGCTGCGTGGTTGAGATTGCTACCATGTGGTTTCGAGTTGAAGCCTACTGCGCAGCACTTTGGGTAAGTGTCTTCTACTATAGTACTGAGCCGATCAATGCCTTGTGCGTGATGGAAACTGTGAGGAAGCTCGTCGTATACATACATATATATATTATATGTATCATGCGTGTTTGTGTGTGTTTGTGTGTGTGTGTGTCTCCACCGATTGACTACCGTCGTTCATTTACTCTTTTACTCTTTTACACTTTTACTTGTTTCAGTCATTTGACTGCGGCCATGCTGGAGCACCGCCTTTAGTCGAGCAAATCGACCCCATGACTTATTCTTTGTAAGCCTAGTACTTATTCTATCGGTGTCTTTTGCCGAACCGCTAAGTTACGGGGATGCAAACACACCAGCATCGGTTGTCAAGCGATGCTGGGGGGACAAACATAGACACAGAAACATATACACACACATACATACACACACACATACATACACACATACACACACACACACACACACATATATATATACGACGGGCTTCTTTCAGTTTCCATCTATCAAATCCACTCACAAGGCTTTGGTCGGCCCCAGGCTATAGTAGTAGACACTTTCCCAAGATGCCACACAGTAGAACTGAACCCGGAACCATGTGGTTGGTAAGCAAGTTACTTACCACATAGCCACTCCTGTGTAATTTTTCTGATTTTTCGTCTAATTTTCCATTGTATTTTTTTTAATCATCTGATAATATCCATTCGCACAGTAAATATTACTTTCTTGCTCATTTCTTTCCTAGATTACTCATTTTACTCTTTTACTTCGCATTGTTCTGGCCTTACCCACGATCCTTTGTATTTCTTTCTTTATTTTATCGCAGTCTTAATCTCTCCCCTTTAAACAAACTCGTACGTATCCATCTTCTTTGTGGTTATTTAGTTATGTAAGAAATAACAGGAATCACCTGGGTATATGTATTGGTATGCCAAGCATTATAGATTAGCAGTTCTCAAACGTTGTTTTACCCATGAACCCCTTTGATTACCGTTTTGCTCTGGTAAAGCCCCAGAACCATTCGATGCTTAAAAACTAGTTATAAAGGTACTTCTTTCAAAATTCCTATTTTGTTTTTCGCACATTAACTTGTGTAGGTTGAACAATGTAAAACATTAAAGAAAAAAAAAACTGTTTCTTGCAATTGTAGCGGCACAAGCAGTCAGCGCCATATTCAATGAGATCTCGCGGCAGCCATTGCCATCTCCGAGACTGGGCGAGACCTCATCTGCATCCATTTGCCATGTGCGAGATCACAACGAGGCTCACAATGGCAAACTGTATATAAGGGCAAAACAGATTGAGATTCTTCCTCTTTTGTCGCCTCTTCTTTCCGCCTCTCAGCAGCAGCGCTTGCTGAGCTCACTCCATTGGCTGGGCCTGTCTGTATGTTGTACCTCCAGAGGCAATGTGCCCGCACTAACGGAGCTACTACATAACGCACAAAGCTAAAGATGGTTGCTGAGAGCAGCATACTTCACCTATCCTGTGAAACTCGTAAATAAACCAGTTGTAAATTGCATTTGTACTTGAAGTCATCTCTCTTCGCCTGCCGGAGCCTGAACTACACGAAGAACAAAAAGAGATAATGGAAGAAGGCGATATTCTCCCGATATCGTAAACCTTGCCATCCAGTATACAATAAATACATTTGAAGCAAATTTTTTTCATGGACCCTTAAAATACAGCTGTGTGTCCCCAATTTACTATTTTGTTTGCTTGGGCCCCCGAAATCTTATATGGCCCTCCAGGGCTCATATGGACTTCAGTTGAGCACCATTTGTATAGACAGTGTAAAATATAGACGTGGTCGCTTTAGCTGCAACGAAACAGCTAAACCTATCTGAAACAGTTCTCTATGTTTTTTTTTGATAAGAGGTCTTACCATATTGACAGACATTATCTATATTAATCTCACGTAGTTATACCCTAGCCTAGAAAAGCCTAAGACGTCGATGGGCAGGTAATTTAGCCGTCAGACGGAAAAACAACAAAATGAAGCCATGTTTTTTTTATTGCTTCTTGTTTTGTTTTTCTTTTTGTAGCTTCTAAGAACACAACGTGATAATGGCAGACAACAGACACAACAATAATTACAACAATAATAATAATAACAACGACAATAATTACGAAAACTGAAAACTTAATTTTTCTTGTCACCACAAACACGTCATGTCTTATTTGTTATTTCAAGAAACTCGATAATAAAATCACGTCTTTTTCTGGAGGAAATTTATAGCACACACACGCGCGCGCGCACACACACACACACACACACACACACACACACACACACACACACACACACACACACACACACACACACACCACATAGAAATACACAGACGTGCCCGTAGACACAAAGATGCACATATTTACAGACAAGCCGACTGATATATACACACATGCACGCGCACATGTGCACGCAGACCGATAGACGCACACACACACATACACACAGACCGATATATAAACACGCGTGCGCAGACACCTCCCATAGGTACACACAAACACATAAAGTGATAGGCACACACACACGCATGCACATACACATATACCTTCATACGCATACATACTCCTAAGCGCACACACAACCACACGCAAGCACACATATACACACACACATACACACATGCACGTAGACGCATACACGTGTACCTACACACGCATACATACTCTTAAGCGCACACACAACCACACGCAAGAACACACATACACGCACATGCATACACACACATACACACATGCACATACACGCATACACATACACCTACACACGCATACATACTCTTAAGCGCACACACAACCACACGCAAGCACACACATACATGCGCATGCATACACACGCACATACACACATGCACATACACGCATACACGTACACCTACACACGCATACATACTCTTAAACGGACACACAACCACACGCAAGCAAACACACGCACATGCATACACAGACACACACATACACGCATACAAATACACCTACATACGTATACATACTCTTAAGTGCACATACAACCACACACAAGCACACACATACACGCACATGCATACACACATACACACATGCACATAAACGCATACACATACACCTACACACGCATACATACTCTTAAGCACACACACAACCACACGCAAGCACACACATACACGCACAGGCATACACACACACACTCCTTCTCTCTCTCTCACACCCACATACACACTACACACGCATACACACTACACACACATACACACTACACACACATATACACTACACACACTCCCTCTCTCTCTCTCTCACACACATACACACGTACACACACACACACACACTTCCTCTATCTCTCATACACACACATACACGTGTACACACACATGCCCTCTGTCTCTTTCATACACACACAAACGCAGACATATAAACGTACACACAAACACAGGAATACAAGCATTCACACTCACGTACACATACATACTACAATCTCCACCGTCACTCGACAATTAGCAATTCGTCTAAAATTTAATGAGTTATCAAAGAATCTTATTTTGCTTAAGGAGTGTTTTAGAAGATGTCGGTTTACGGATTCCTAGAAGCAGTGTCTGTGTTTGTGGATTTCTTCAACGACTGTAAATACTAGATAATCCCATTAAACCATCGAAAAGCCATCACTGACAGACAGAATGTAGACAATGTGATATAAACAAGACAAGATATTTGGTCAAAAGAATCCATGTTCTTACACCAAAATATTTATGTCCATCAGGCTGCTAGAAGATTTAATAAAAGCCACGGAAGAATAGAAAAACAAGGATTTAGAATAATTAGCCGTTGTTATTTCAGTTGTTTTTGTTTAGTCCATGTCAACCTTGACTGCCTAGATCTATGAGCAAATACAATTCAGCAATGGATATTTTGTCCTTATTTCGGATAGTATATACCTAGGGTTAATTAACCTAATCTATCTATCTATCTATCTATCTATCTATCTATCTATCTATCTATCTATCTATCTATCTATCTATCTATCTATCTATCTATCTATCTATCTCGATACAAAAATTCTATAATTATAGGCATAATTATAATTAGGGTTCAGCAAAAATTGCTTCACCACATACCGAAATTTAGAAATAGCAGTTAAATACTATTCCACCACCATACGATATCTCCCAGACAGTAATATTCTCGATTCGCGCAGGTAAAGAGAAAAAAAGAATGAATCCACCCAGCTTTGATTAACTATATACGCGTTTCTGGGTTAAAGAGATGTAAAAAGATGTAAAATCATATTCCTACTCACTTACTCCCGTCTTCAGTATAGTATTTCAATTTCAAATTTGAGAGCACTGATAAATAATATACGTATCCGATCAAGCGCCATCAGACAACATATATCCAAAAACCAGTACTTCCGAATTCAAACAGACGAATGAGATGTCGCATTCTTCCTCAATCACCCATGTGTGCCACGAGTAATTCCGCAGAAACTGCAGTTTACTATCAGTGAGTGAATTATATCATCAATAAAAATAAAGGGTAAACTTAATTAATAAATTAATAATTGATAATTTTACCAAGTAGTTCGGTATGTTAAAAGAACCATTATCGGTAACCTTATACAAAAATTCTATAATTATAAGCATAATTATAATTAGGGTTCAGCAAAAATTGCTTCACCACATACCGAAATTTAGAAATAGCAGTTAAATACTATTCCACTACCATAAGATATCTCCCAGACTGTAATACTCTCAATTCACGCAGATAAAGAGAAAAAATAACGAATCCACCTGGCTTTGATTAACTATATACGCGTTTCTGGGTTAAAGAGAATCGAGTATCACTGTCTGGGAGATATCTTAAGGTAGTGGAATAGTATTTTAACTGCTATTTTAAAATTTCGGTATGTGGTGAAGCGATTTTTGCTGAACCCTAATTATAATTATGCTTATAATTATAGAATTTTTGTATAAGGTTACCGATAATGGTTCTTTTAACATACCGAACTACTTGGTAAAATTATTAATTATTAATTGATTAATTAATTTTACCCTTTATTATTATATCTATCTAGATAGAATTTAATTACCCTATACATACATGTGCGCGCGCACACACAAACACACACACACACACACACATACATCTTTCTTCTGGCCAGTTCATCATATTGAACCGTTAATCCCTACACATTCTCTCTCCCTCTTTTTTTCGTTCTCTCTCCAGGCCTTTTTATCGAAGAGCGTCGGCTCGAAACGTCAAATACCTCTCCATTCTTTCCGAGCATCAAATTAATACACTTGCTTGTTGTTCCCTTCACCTGTCTTCGTCGTTTTTGTTTTCTGTAAATTTGAACTACACACACACACACACACACACACACACACACACACACACACACACACACACATATATATATATATGAGTGACCACATAGATGCTAGGTCTCTGGGTTGTAGAATTGACTGTTAATTACAGCTTATAAATCTCTGAAGGTTGGCTTGTAATTGGAGAAAACAACCAAGTGCTAAGGCTGTTTTCTTGATGGATACAGATATGCATGTATACATATGAATACATATATATTTATATATATCTATGCATGTATACACGCGCGCGCACACACACATATATGCGTTTACATATGCATGTGTGTATGTATGAATACACACACACACACACACACACCATATATATATGTATGTATATATATATTGTACCTACACACACACACACCACAACATGTATGTATTTATATAAATAGATAAAAATATTTTGGGTATACATACATTCATGCATAACATATGTAATATATATATATATATATATATATATATATATATATATATATATATATAATAAATGCGTTTACATACACGCGTACACACACTCCCCTCACCCTGCTCTCTCCATATATATATAATGTATGTATATACATCTCTCTATATATATATATAAGTACGCACACCACATATGCATCATTATTAATGTACATATATTTATATATATATAGATATATATATATATATATATATAATAGTATATAAATATATATCTCAATGTATGTATGTTGGTGTGTGTATATATATATATAGTGCCTATACACACACAACGCACGCACGTACACACATGTGAATACACACATGTTTTTCTCTTCCGTCAAACGTCTCTAATGCTACTCAATCATCACAACATTCAATTATTTCTTCTCACTCTTTTTACCATTATTATTCTGATGTTCTAATTCTTTTATTCTTTTATTCTTTTTCTTTCCCGGGCCAACGTCTCTTGTTCAAATGACATTCCGTCACGTCACGCCGCCATCTTTACGTCAATGTGTTCGATAAACACACTTATTTCCTCGTTGCAGCTCTTTAGGTCTTTGTTAATCGCCTACACACTCTAAAGTTGGTTCATTCCTCCGTTTTATTCACTGATGTATGCTTATAGCTCTGTTTACAGTAGATAAATGACTTCAAATTTCCTGATAATTCTGTATTAAACTGTACGCTGACTATTAGGGACAGGCCACATAATAATGTTGACTTGGACAGTCAGTGATGATGTTGACTTTGTTTTTCTCTGTCGGTGCGGTGTGGGTTGATGGGAGGCGGGAGGAAGGGAGGGAGATATTGTGTATTGAAACCCGGGGAATAGAGAATTATTGATGACGCGTAATAGCGGTAGGTAGATGATGAAGGAAAGGAGGGAGGGAGCGAGGGGGAGGGAAAGAGAGAGAGAGAGAGAGAGAGAGAGAAAGAAAGTGAAAGAGAACGTAGAGAGTGGAATATATATATATATATATATATATATATGTGTGTGAATATAAATATGTGTATGTATATATGCATGTATGCAAACGCACACATACACACCAACACAAACACACACATATATAATACATGCATGTGTGTTTGCATGAATGCATATATATACATACATACATACATACATACACACATACATAATATATATAGTATAATATATGATATAATATATACTTATTTGCATGCATACACACATACGTACATATATACATACAGACACACATATGTGTGTGTATATAATATTCATACTTTTATACATACATAGACATACTTTCATGGTACACACATATAATGTATATATGTATAATATATGTATGTATGTATATATATATATATATATATATATATGCGCACGCGCGTGTTGTGTTTAAGTGATTTATATAAAAGCGATTTAAGATTAAATTGAGGATCACTCACACCTTTTAATAGAATAAATTTTATTAATTTCATACAAGGAAAGAGCTAACGTTGACAGTGATTTTGAAATTTGTAATATAAGAATGTAAAGATATTTGAATATACTTTACATAGTGCAAACACTATCAGACGTAGAACATATTACGTGGCAAGAGTGGACAGATAGTCTAATTATTTGTAAAATAGATCGGTTACTCTGATCTTGTCTCGTGTTTCACTCCTGAAGAGTCTAGCCCGGGCAAGAATCTTCGCGAGTTAAGTTCTTGTTCATTGGATTATTTTATAATAATAATTTAATTGTCTACGTTGTAATAATAATCAGGTGTTGGTATAATATACATACTACACTAATGTTAGGTTCCTGCTAATTACTATTGTTTCCCAGGCAGCGTTTATGCTGTTAACGTTGATGACACCGCTGGATTGAATAGTTTTACTCAAGAGTCAAAACCATAGTGATATCTGTTTGGCAGCTGATGATGGGTTTACATATTTGTTATGGTTGCTTACGATTATTTTTTTTTATTTCTTAGTCTCTTTATTCTGAGTTATCCTTCATTCTAGCAAAGTGGAAAGTGTTTGTGGGTTCATGGTTTGTGGAGATTACTTACAGTGATATTGGTTGTGTTTCTTCATAAATAATCTAATTAAGCTTACATAACGTTTGGATATTGGTGTTTAGTTTTTTTAG
>NC_042997.1:125628838-125630722 GCF_006345805.1 Octopus sinensis | reverse complement strand
ATATTTAGTGTGAAGCTAAAGTAGCTTCAATCACGCTCTGACATCTTCGACTGCATGAGGAAATTAAATTTCAATTTCTTGCTGGGTGATCTTATTCCATTCTTCCTGAAGGGCATTCCGTAATTGCTCAGTTTCTTTAGGATTTGGCTTTCGAACGTTCTCCTAGAATATTCCATACATTTTCAATAGGATTGAGATCTGGGCTTTGAGCAGGCCAATCCAAACAATAACCTTTTCAGCCTTGAGGAAGTTCATGACCACCTTAGCCTTGTGGCATGGGGCATTCTCCTGCATGAATATGGGTGGTCGCCTAGTGGATTTATCAGCACAGGCAAGACATGATCTTTTACAAGTTGTTTATAAACTCCTGCATTTACCTTTCCATGTAATCGACCAAAGAGCCCACACCATCTCCAGATATCATCCCCCAAACCATGACACTTCCTCCACCGAATTTTAACACCAGTCTTAAAGCATTTAGGCGAGAATTTTTCACCTACTTTATACGAAGTACCTTTCCCATCTGAGCCAAATAACATAAACTAGATTCATCACTGAATGCACCGTTTGCCATTTTCTTGAGACCACAACACATGTTCGATTGCAAAGGTAAGACGACACTTTTTATTCCTGGAGTGATCAGTGGCTTCACTGCAGGTGCTCTTGCTTGTAGGTCATGTTCAAATAAGCGATGAGACACACAGTTTTTCGAGAGAAAGTTTTCTTCAATACAATGCTCATTTTCGAGAAACAGCAGCAGCAGTTTTAAATCTGTCCTTTTTACCAACTTTACCATAGCCGATCTTCTCTCTTGTCGTTTTTCTTGGCCTAACTGTACACTTTCTTGCTTCACACGAACCACAATCATCGTAGACCTTAAGAATACCGTGTACAACACTTTTTGACTTGTTAACAATCTTTGCAATAGATCCAATACTTAAATTATCCTTCCTTCGAAGCTTAATAATCTGCTGACGAATTGGTAACGGAGTAAGTGGCATTATATTAACAAAGTACACTGCAGATATTCTTACTAATGTTTAGTAAACGAACCGTCACGTAAACAAATTCAAAACATTAGAGTTCGCCTGTTAAATATACTAAAACACAGAGTAAAAGCAACCGTTCTGATCATTTTGGCCGGCACGGGTTTTGCAGTAAATCACTGTATTATTATCTCCTCAAATTACACCAAAATCTCAGGCGGCAATAACAAATAATATTGTATTTATTGTCTGTGAAAATTATAGTATATAAAACAACTTTGATTAAAAATTATATCTACTTTTCTGACGAAAACAATGCCGTTCTGAACATTTTGGCCGCCACTGTATATCTAAAGTTAGACATGGCCTGGACCAATCTTTGATCGAAACATATATATGTATATATGCGTAGATAGATAGGTAGAGAAAAGGAGAGAGAGAAATAGAGAGAGTGAGAAAGATACGTAGCGATCTAATGACACGGAAACATATGTCTGCACGTACACAGCTACACACAAGCGCACACACATGAAGGTATAGATAGGTGTGTGCATATCTATGTGCAAAAGATTATATCTAATGGTGTGAGCGAGAGTAATGTGAAATTCATTCTGTAATTGAACTGAATCAAAGAGACCAGCTAGTGTAAAACGCCTGAACCGAAACAAAATCGCATATAACAAAGATGATAATGACTATATCTTCGTGGGATATCACTGAGGGGCGTTGTTATATGGAGTATACATTATTTGTATATGTATATATATATATATATATATATATATATATTATAATATATTATATATATATTTATTTGTACATATATATATATATTATGATTATTTGTATATATATATATAATATATATATATATATATATATATAGATATATATATAT
>NC_042997.1:125568838-125626338 GCF_006345805.1 Octopus sinensis | reverse complement strand
TAAGAACTGTAACACTCTCTGTTCGGTTTGATGTCTTTATGGTTGTGTACGACAGTTTGACTGCTTGCATACATATACTATATATATATATATATATATATATATATCTATATATATATATATATATAATATATATATATATATATATATATATATATGTATATATATTATATATATATATATATATATATATATATATATATATATAATATATGTATATATATATATGTATTATGTGTATATATATATATGTATATATATATATAGGTATATTATATATTATATATATATATATATTATATATATATGTATATGTATATATATATATGTATATGTGTAAATATATATATATATATCTATATTATATATATATATATATATATAGATGTGTAGGCTGGTATTTGTGCAATTTTATAAGTAAAAATAATAGTGTTTATCTCATTTATATTACTTAGTGTGCACCATGTGTATATCTATTATGTCGGATTGTATTTCTGTGTTATCTGTAAATGTACTGCGTCTGACTGTCTGCCTGTCTGTCTGTCAGTCTGTATGTATATATATATATGTATGTATGTATATGTGTGTGTGTGTGTATTTACACGTTTATGCGTTAGTATTTAGGTATGTGTGTACATATGCGTGTATGTGTGTTTATATTTTATGTGTATGCGTTCGAGATATATAAAAAAAATAATATAACGCTTTAGTAAGAGCAAATAACAACAGGAGGCGTAACTGGTCAACAAAAATGGATATTTGCTTTTATTCTCGTGACATGTCCCTATACCTTGTAGGCAAAAACAAACGAAAAAGAAAACTACAAAACAAAGCAAAAATAAAACAGCCACATACACGAATAATACATACGTCTAACAGAACATACATGCATATCTACGTTGACATAGCAAATATTGAATGATGAATTGTGAAAAATATGTCACAAAAAGTATGCCAATTACAACTTGCTTTATATTTCTGCCGTGTAAATTGACTAGCTTAAAAGCCTAAAATAGAGTGACCTTTGTCTTTTGCTCGGTTTTTGATATATTTATCTTATAAGTATGTTACATTTATAACTGTAGAAGCACATCCTTCATTGGTAGGAATCACTGTTTTGTGTGAGTTGAAGTGTTTGGATAAGCTTTAATTGGTATAAAAATTGCACACATACACACACACACTCTCATTTTCTCACACACACATTCACACACACACACTCACTTTCTCACACACTCATTCACACACACACATACACACACGCGCGCGTGTGAACTACACATTAGAATAGAGTAGTTTAGGTGGAACATTGTGGAATTTAACATTAGATGTAAGCACATGTGCAACATTAGATAAAAATATAGGCAATCTTCGGACCAAGGAAGCCTCACTATAACCAGCATTAAACAACAGAAATGAGCTACACAAAGCAGACGCTATTATAGCAACATCACTTTGTGCATGTCACCAACTTTTGCTACATAACTGAGCAACGATAATAACTTTATTCCATTCTGTATTTGTCCACGTGTCCTGATGAAGAGGGTTTTACCCACAAAATTGCAATACCAGGTCAAACTTCACTTTTGTACTTTATTTTTGTATTTCATTTCGTATTGTTTCGGCCTTAAGGCTTTACCTTGTATATATGTGTGTATATAAGTATGTATGTATGTATGTACGTATGTATGTATGTATGTATGTATGTATGTATGTATGTATGTATGTATGTATGTATGTATGTATGTCATTATTCAGTTTATTTCAAAATTTCTTGCCAATAAAGAAAGAACCGGTTTCTAACCTTGATCCAAGGTTACTTCATTAGAATTTCGACATCAACAACAGAGTATTTTTTTGTATGTATGTGTAAATTTGCATGTTTTATATATGTATTCTCATGCATATAGTTACATATCGAGATATGTTCATATATTCTTTTATTTGTCTCAGTCATTTGACTGCAGCCATGCTGGAGCACCGCCTTTAGTCGAATAAATCGACCCCAGGACTTATTCTTTGTAAGGCTAGTACTTATTCTATCAGTCTTTTTTGCCGAACCGCTAAGTTAAGGTGTTGTAAACAAGCCAAACACAGACATACAATTAAATACATACATACGTATACATACATACATACATACATACATACATACATACATACATACATACATACATACATACATGCATATATATATATACGTACATACATACATACGCACACACATATATATATATTTATATATAGTTGGAATTTACAAAAAAAAACCAAACAAAACAAAAGACGAAGACGGGTGTGTAAACAATATATATACGATCAGCTACTTTCAGTTTCCGTCCACCAAATCCACTCACAAGGCTTTGATCAGCCCGAGGCTATGTTAGAAAACACTTGTCCAAGTTGCCACGTAGTGTGACAGAACCTGGAACCATGTGGTTGGGAAAGAAGCTTCTTACCAGACTGTGACTCCTGTGCTTATATATAATGTTTGTTCAACCTTCATACAATCCATGTATATTACTGGTATGAATTGGAAAACTTGGCAGATTGGGCAACACCATAATAGAGACAGCTGTAAGAGTTTAGTATTGCTTCACTCATTTATTCTTATTCATTTATTTATTTTTATTTATCTGTTTATTTACTTTTATGTTTGCTTATTTCATTTGTTTATTTTGATTACTTATACATATGACTGTAATCAGTTAATAAATAGATCTAAATGAATGTCTACAGGCTGATGCTTGCGTTTGATTATCCTCTCCATTTTCCTATTTGGCATATATATATATATATATATATATATATATATTGTCCATAGGCGCAGGAGTGGCTGTGTGGTAAGTAGTTTGCTTACCAACCACATGGTTCTGGGTTCATTCTCAGTGCTCAGTGCGTGGCACCTTGGGCAAATGTCTTCTACTATAGTCTCGGGCAGACCAAAGCCTTGTGAGTAGATTTGGTAGACGGAAACTGAAAGAAGCCCGTCGTATATATGTTTATTTATGTATGTGTGTACATGCTTGTGTGTCTGTGCTTGTCCCCCCAACATAGCGGTTCGACAAAAGAGACCGATAGAATAAGTACTAGGATTCCAAATAATAAGTCTTGGGGTCGATTTGCTCTACTAAAGGCGGTGCTCCAGCATGGCTGCTGTCAAATGACTGAAACAAAAAAAATAGTAAAAGAGTAAAAGAGTATATATATATATATATTATATATATATAATATATATATATATATATATAATATAATAATAATAAATATTAGGGAATAAATCCAAATTTACAGGGAAAAATCAGATTTAGGATTAAATCCAATTTTATAGTAAAATATTATATAATATAATTCGAGACAAAACCACTATTTTGCAAAACAAACAAGGAAAGACTTAATCAATACATAAAAAATTTTAATATAAAGAAATAAACCGCCACTACAATCGTTTCATGTCTTCAATGACATTCGTCAGGTGGATTTTCGATCTCCTAATCTGTTTTAATTAAATTTAATTAAATTAAAACAGATTAGGAGATCGAAAATCCACCTGACGAATGTCAATGAAGACATGAAACGATTGTAGTGGCGGTTATTTCTTTATATTAAAATTTTTATGTATTGATTAAGTCTTTCCTTGTTTGTTTTGCAAAATAGTGGTTTTGTCTCGAATTATATTATATATATATATATATATATTATATAATATATATATATATATATATATATATATAATATATAATATATATATATATATATATATATGGGGAGAGAGACAGAGAAGCATTCACACATATAACGTAACACTTGATATCTCTCCTCAAACATAGAAACAATTATTGATAACACCCATTTCGTTCGTGACCAGAATGGTGCAGTTATGTGCACATATTCATATTTTTCAAACACGGCCAATACTTGACGAGAGTTCAATGGTTGCACATTTTGAATTTTTTCCTACAAGAAAACCAACAACGAGTTTAATCGCCTGGAAATCCTTTTTTCCAGAGCATTCCGATGAATTTCCAAAAAACAAAAAAAAAACAACCTTTTATCCTTGACCTTGTGTTGAGCATGAACATCCTGATAATGGTGCTTTAACTTCGTTGGCTTCATTGAATCGTTTAGCAGTGCTTTGTTACAGACACCACTTTGCGGTTTTTCATCTCCTTTCATGATGTTAGATGTGAATCCATATTGAATATATGAACGGTCACATCCTCTTTTTTACTTTTGTTTTTGATAATCATAATACTTTCAGAATTCGGTGAATAGAAAATAAGAATAAGTCAAAGGTAACTATAAATGATATATTTGCACAAATGAAGAAACGAACTATTTATATTTAATTAAATTTATAACAGTCAATAAATCTTATCGAATGACATAGCTTAAATTATAAAGAAACTACAATTCTATACATTATATAGAATCTACTGGACATCAAACTTTATTGAATATTGGTCCCTATTCCCTCCGGAAACCCTAAATACCACGTGGTATTTGTTCCACCCGAGCGGCATAGATTATTCCTTGTTACTCTCGCCTCAGTGAACCAGTGATTGGCCCGTTGAAGATCTATAAGCAACGACACTGCTGTTCATAATGTGTGATATAAAATAAGTAAAGGAATTAATATTTATGATCATAGTCCATAGACCAATTTTCCTTTAAACTAAATTAATTAAAAAAAAAAAATCTCTTCACTCTAATATTGAAACCGCTATGTAATAATACGAAATAGAAATTATCATCCAGAGCACACCGGTTCTCTTTGATTGCAAACTTGAAAAGTGAATACAAATAGAACTGACCAAATATTGAGACGTGAAATATCTATTTCTGAAGCCAACATTTAGATTCAGTTGCAAGTTTCGGTTTGCGTTCTGCAACATTGGTTCTCTAGCTCTCTGCTTATATATACTCGGTTATTGCTGCTGCCTCTACTTTTGATACCTTTTATCTTATACCACTGAATATGTTCATGAATGATTCGTGTTAGTAGTGTACTTACACTGATATCTATTTACATACATCTTCATGTATGTATTCATATGTATATACGTTCGTGATTTATTTATTCACTTATTCATTCATATATTTATTAGAATTCTTCCTATAAGAAACAGAACTCCATCCTTAGAATTTTGATAACCACAGAGAGATAAGTGGTACATGTTGAACTTTAGAGAAGTCTCGCATATCTTTGCTGTTCCACTAACAGATTATATTTGTAAAGCTCATGTTATTTCATTGCTTGGAAATCCAAGATTTGTAAGATTGTCTCTTAGTCATTTACGAACATAACCAAATGCATTAAAAATAATTTGTATTAAAGTGAATATATAATCAAGGTAAAGGAAATGCAGGTTTCGGAGACGTTGTCCATAAATGTTCTTCTTTTCAACGATTTTAGAGGCGCTGTTCATATAGTCTATGACTATACATGATTTTTCTCCATCGTCTCAAATAACTATGTCGGGTCTGTTATATTTGCACTTCGTAGAAGATTTAATGGAAATGTCCCACCATGTATTGATATGTATGTATTCAATAACAGACTTGTTGTTTATAGTTATTCTAAGGAAGTCTTTTCTGCAGATAACATCATATATTGTTTCAGTAACAATACCTTATATTGCAAGTGTTATGCCTACTGAAAAGTGACATAATCGAGATATATGGTTGCATCTTGGGAATTAAGGGGCTTTACTGTCTTGTTTGTTCATGAGATATTGTGTTGTTAACTACTGCTTTTGGATTGTGAAAGCGTAATCTTAGAGATGTGATGTAAAATAGTGCACTCAAGTCCAAAAGAGGCTACACTTCAGATTAATATTATCCTCCTGGAAGGCTGCGAGCTGGCAGAATCGTCAGCACACCTGGCAGAATACTTAGCGGCATTTCATCCGTCTTTACGTTCTGAGTTCAAATTCCGCCAAGGTCGACTTTGCCTTTCATCCTTTCGGGGTCGATAAATTAAGTTCCACTTGCGTACTGGGGTTGATATAATCGACTGGACCTCTCCCCCAAAATTTCGAGCCTTGTGCCTAGAGTAGAAAAGAATCGTAGCACGCCGGGCAGAAAACTTAGCGGCATTTCGTCCGTCTTTACGTTCTGAGTTCAAATTCCGCCGAGGTTGACTTTGCCTTTCATATTTTCGGAGTCGATTAAATAAATACCAGTTGAACACTGAGGTCGGTGTAATCTATTTACTTCTCCCTTAAACTTGCTGGCCTTATGCCAAAATTTGAAACCAATATCATTCTCCTGTTTATAGCATATGTGTGGTAATCAGCGTATTTCTAGGTATGCTAGACCTGCACTGCCGAGGTAACGTGGGTGGTCATCAGTAAGCAAGTGCTTTCTAAAGTGCACACTATCGAACAGCAGGATGTTATACACTTCCTTTTTAAATACTCGGTTGATGTAATTTCCTTTTGAGGCCATTTAGAAAAAGCTGTCTAATGTCAAACTGCATTCAAAAGGTGTCAGCAGTCACTCTCTTCTTCTAAGTAATGAGACTGCCATGACTCATTTCTGTGGAAGTCTGCCGCTAATGTTAGAACCTTTCGGGTTTACTCTGCACCTAAGCATCCCGAACGTTATTTGTAGTATTTTTAGAGAAAATTATTGTTCGAGAAAAGCTCCGGCTGTCATATTTTCCTTTTGTCGAATATGCTTTGGCTACTTTCTCTCCGTTCGTAGCATATTTGATTATAGTTTTATCGATGCAAAAGTATATGTAGCACCCATTGTGTGGAGCAGTCGAAATAGAAAGATATCAATAATGCAAAAGTTTTAGATTTCGGGAATAGTTCTTTCACGTTAATAATGGACATGTATTTTAACTAAATTCCATCCGTATATTAGAAAATGTGACTAAATCAAGTTTTTAGTCATTATTGTAAATATTTCGAGCATTTTTGTTTAATTCAATGCTTCATAGACCTATAATTCATAGATTTATGTTCTATTGATCGAAACTCATTGCATCATAAAAAATATGTTCGTAAAATAAATTATCTTTTTTTGTGTGCGTTGATTATCCAGTAAGAAATTATGGGTTACATTAGTGTCTCTTGCTGCTGTAGGCCCTCGGACATAACCAGCGGATTGCCTAAAAGAAATGACAATGAGTTAATGGATTAAAATAAACGCAGGAGTGGCTGTGTGGTAAATAGCTTGCTTATCAACCACATGGTTCCGGGTGCAGTCCTACTTCGTGGCGGCTTGGGCAAGTGTCGTCTACTATAGTTTCGAGCCGACCAAAGCCTTGTGAGTGGATTGTGTAGACGGAAACTGAAAGAAGCCCGTCGTATATATATATATATATATATGTGTGTGTGTGTGTGTATGTTGGTATGTTTGTGTGTCTGTGTTTGTCTCCCAACATCGCTTGACAACCGATGCTGGTGTGTTTACGTCCCCATAACTTAGCGGTTCGGCAAAAAAGACCGATAGAATAAGTATTGGGCTTACAAAGAATAAGTCCTGGGGTTGATTTGCTCGTCTAAAGGTGGTACTCCAGCATGGCCGCAGTCAAATGACTGAAACAAGTAAGAGAGAAAGAGAGGAAGCACAAACAAATATCTTGTAATATGGCCCCTGAAATGTTTATAACATCGGAGATAACCAGTCTCCTTTTGCTTACAAGTGTGAGGGTTGAGATCAAATCTTCGTGAGTCTCTCAGCTGCCGTATCTAAGTACTTTTGTCAGCTGTAGCAAAGCCAGTAGCTATTAATTATTTAATTATTTAGCTTTTTCCTGTGAGAAAGGAGCTCGTTTCTAACAACAATACGAAATTCTATCGGTGTTACAAAAATAGTCACTTTTTTAACTTGAGAAAATTCTTGCATATTTTTACTGTACCACTTTCAGATTATATTTGTAATGTCCGAATCGGTTCATTTCTTTTTCTGAAAACCCAAGCTTATGCATGTTGTCGCTTAGGCATTTACTCAGAAAAACCAAGTGCAGCAGGTACTATTGGTATAAATGTAAATTCCTAATCTGGATACAGAAGCTGCGGGTTTCACAGCGGTTATCCATAATTATCCTCTTTCTTTTTGATTTTCAAAGAGATATTCAAATCAGCAAGACATCTGACCTCTAGGACGGTACATACTTTTTTCTTGTTTATCCTAAACAACAATATCCGTCCTGTTATATTTACACTTGAGATATGTATGTAGTATATATGTATGTATGTATGTATGTATGTATGTATGTATGTATGTATGTATGTATGTATGTATGTATGTATGTATGATGCATGTATGCATGTATGTATGTATGTATGTATGTATGTATGTATATAAGTTTTGGTTAGTAAAAGAGATGTAACATCTCTTGGGAGTCTAATCAAGCCCTTCAGCGAGATTCCAGTTTAACAGAGGCATTTCTGATTTGTTTAAATAATGATGATGCTGATGATGATGATGGTGATAATAATAATAACTGCACTTGAAGTAGTAATAATAATATTAGTAGTGGTGATAGTAGTAGTGGTGGTTGTAGTAATATTAGTAGTAGTAGTGATGATAAAAATATTGTTTATTCATACAAGTATACACGAACGCACATATATATATATATGTAATATTATATATATATATATATATAAATAATAATATATATATATATATATATATATTATTATATATATATATTATATAAATGTATATATATAAATATAAATATATATATATATTATATATATTATAATATATAGTATATATATATATATGTATATATATATATATGTGCGTTCGTGTATATATACTCTTTACTCTTTTACTTGTTTCAGTCATTTGACTATAGCCGTGCTGGAGCACGACCTTTCGTCGAGCAAATCGATCCCAGGACTTATTCTTTGAAAGCCTAGTACTTATTCTATCGGTCTCATTTGCGAAACCGCTAAGTTACGGGGACGTAAACACACCACCAAATAAACACAGACACACAAACAAACACAGACACGCACACACACACACACACACACACACACACAACAACACACACACACATACACACACACACACACATATATATACGGCGGGATCCTTTCTGTTTCCGTCTACCAAATCCACTCACAAGGCTTTGTTCGGCCCGAGGCTATAGTAGAAGACTCTTTCCCAAGGTGCCATGCAGTGGGACTGAACCCGGAACCAAGTGGTTCGTAAGCAAGCTACTTACCATACAGCCACTCCTATATATATGTATATGTATGTTAATTTGCACCTATATATATGTATATATATGTGTATATATGTATGCATATACATATATATTTTTATATATAGGCATATATATATATATATATATATATATATATATATATATGCATAATATAGATGTATACATATACATATGAATTTTTATATATAGTATATATATATATATTTTTTTCTCTCCTTTTTTCTCTCTCCTTGTTTCTCTCCGTGTTTCTTTTCTGTGTATCTTTCTGTTGAAGAGCGTAGGCTCGAAACGTAAAAGACTTGTTTTATTTCTATTCCTGAGCGCCATACTAATACAATTGTTGTTTGTACTCCACCTGCCTTCGTCTTTTGTTTATTTTCGTAAGCTTCCCGTTATATATATATATATATTATATTATATATATATATAATATATATATATATATATATATATATATATATATTATATATATCTATATATATATATATATATATGTATATATATATAAGCATATATATATGCATAATATAAATGTATACTTATACATATGTATTCACATGTATATATACAATATCTACATATATATATATATATACATACATACATACATAAGTGTGCGTGTGTGTATGTGTGTGTGTGTGCATGTGTGTGTGTGTAGCGCTAGCGCGGCTGTTTAGTAAGTGGCTTGCTTACCAACCACATGGTTCCGGGTTCGGTCTCATTGCATGGCACCTTGAGCAAGTGACTTCTACTATTGCCTCAGGCTGACCAAAGATTGGATTTAGTAGACGGAAACTGTAAGAAGCCCGTCGTATATATATATATACATATATATAGACATGGATATGTACATATGCAATGCAAATATTTACAGACACACAGACACACACACACACACACACACACACACACAGATATCTTTTATCTTCTACCTGACTTTTACGCCGCCTTGAAGGGGTTGAGTGACTCAAGTACTTAGTCTTTTAAAATATGTTACTTCCCACCGTTGGCTTTTAGAGGGAGGAAAACAAACCAACACCGGTCGGCAGTGCAGAACAATTACAGAGACACACACATACAGACACGCATAAAATGCATACACAGACACACGTAAGCATATGAGTATATGTGAGTGCTTGTATGTGTGTGTGTATATATGTGCGCGTGTGTTTGTGTGTTTGTGTGTGTTTGTGTGTGCGTGTTTGTGTGTGTATGTATGTATGTGTGTGTGTGTGTGTGTTTGCTTGGAGGCGCATTGGCTTAGTAGTGAGGTTATGGGGCAGATGATCGTAACATTGTGGTTTCGATTCCCGGACAGGGCGACGCGTTGTGCTCTTGAGCAAGAAACTTCATTTCCTGTTGCCCTAGTCTACATAGCTCGGAAAAATGTGTAATCCTGAGACGGACTGACGTCTCCGTCCAGTGGGGAATATATACGCCATGGAAACCTGGAAGCCGGCCCTATGAGCCGAGCCTCAGAGAGGATCTTTATATATATATATATATATTATAAGCCTCAGATAGGATCTTAATATATAAATATGTATATATACATACATGCATATATATATATATATATATATATTATATATATATATATTATATATATATATATATATATTATATATATATGTATACATACATACATACATACATACATACATATATATATATATATGAACCTCAGATAGGATCCTAAGTTATATATATATATATATATATATATATATATATATATATATATTTAGTTTTACCATACATTTCGACTTGACCAGTATTGTCTTTGTTTAGGGACGTGGTGAATTTGAAATTCTGCCCTAATTCTCCAGAAATCTGGAAAAATGCTGCCTTTTATGATTTTCATCTTTGTTGACAGAAAAATCACTAAGAGAAACCTGACCAGGAATTTAAACTAAAGCATATTGCTTCAGTTAAACGCAAACACCAAATTTTCGGTATTATTCCGACGTAAAAAATTGATGGTAATTGAAAACCAGATAACTTCTATTAAGCCAAGTGACAAGGATTTTTCTCGGGCTGCGAGAGACGATATAATTCTCTGATAGGTCCTGTTCTCACGTTAAAAGCTGTTGAAATAAGGAAATTGCAAGAAATTGGGCGATTCAGCTCGTCCAGCGACAACTTATCAAAGCTGCTTGAGAAGCTCCGACATGTCAACGTCAAGAACTAACCGATATATCTTTTCTAACTCTTTCGGTATTTTTGTCTTTCTTTCATTTTATCTCAACTAAGCTAAGATAGTTACACAAAACTGTTGGATTTTCGACAACTAAACTCATTTATAGAAACATATACTTGCTCTTCTGTTAATAATCACAATTGATTTTCTTTTGCCTTGCACGCACATGCTGTAAGCACGGACTTTTGAATTGAGTAACAATAGACTTTTTTCGTTGCTTCAGAGACAATTTAATGTACCATATTTCATTACCGACGTGAGCTACATATTTTTCTTTCAACGTAAATTTCTGTACATTTGTTCTGGAGTCATGGCGTTGCAGTTTTACATGCCAGTGCATAACCCGATTGTGATATTTCATATTTTATACTTCACTTTATCTCTGATATTAATTCATCAAAAATGTTTTGATTTATTTTTAAAATATCGAAAAGAGTGTTTTTATAAGGAAAAAATTTAAGAAGGTTCAACCTTTCACAAGAAAACTTGTGAGGACCGTAAAATGGAAATACTGTTTTGCAGAGCGCATAGAAGCAGGTGAATGAATTCTTTTTTGCTATCAAAAAGGTATAAAACGAATGTCATTGCTATTTTATCACGATTAGATACTTTTTTAAAAGTCAGAAATAACTTGATAGAAGCTTCTCATTACTAGTAAAGAAAAACCTTTGTTTTTCATACTGTTTCTCATAACTAGAGTTTCAGAACATCCAGCTGTTTACTAAAATTCGTCTCAAAGCATTTTGGGTATAAGTTTCATCTCTAGCGGAGAAAATGTGAAGTCGTTGTCGTCATTTTGCATATAATTGCACTAATGGTTAAATCTGAGTTTGCGAAAAACATAACAGGAGTAAATTACTATGGATGCCTCGAAAGAAAAGTTGCCAAAATGATACTCTGCATTATTCCTGGTCAACAGCAATATTCTTTTATTCTTTTATTTGTTTCAGTCATTTGACTGTGGCCATGCTGGTGCACCGTCTTTAGTCGAGCAAATCGACCCCAGGACTTATTCTTTGTAAGCCTAGTACTTATTCTATCGGTCTCTTTTGCCGAACCTCTAAGTTACGGGAACGTAAACACATCAGCATCGGTTGTCAAGCGATGCTGGGGGGACAAACACAGACACACACAAACATACACACACACACACACACACACACACCACACACACACACACATACACACACACACACACACACGCATATATATATATATATATATATATATATATATATATATATATATACGACGGGCTTCTTTCAGTTTCTGCCTACCAAATCCACTCAAAAGGCTTTGGTCGGCCCGAGGCAATAGTAGAAGACATTTGCCGAAGATATCACGCTGTGGGACTGAACCCGGAACCATGTGGTTGGTATGCAAGGCAAGAAGATGCTCGAAATACTGAGTTTTCCTAACTAATGTCTGACTTTCAGTTATTGATAAAGTTGGATCGATGGACATAAGTTTTCAGATTTTGTGGAGGCAACTGTTGCACAATTTTTGGTGGTACAGAACAAAAATGACAGAATAACTCATGTAATCAATTAACAACCATATCGAGTTGATCCATTGCTATCATTGGCCATGGTGCACATATATTGTGTACAACTGTCTCCAAACAACTATTGATCTATTACCAGTTGATATTGTACCATTTACTGCGAAAAGCTTTCAAACATTTTCATATATACGCAGTTTGTGTAACACAGTTAAAACAATTTTGTGATTTTATCATACAGGAATTCCAACATCTATTACAATTTGGTAATGCCAGATTTTTGTTAATGATACAAACACTGGAAAGAATTCTTTATTTATTTTTTTTCTGGTTTGAAATCCTATTTTTCTCTCAAGAACACTGTCCGGAATGATAAAACAGGTTCTGAAAAGGATTTTGAAGCAATTTATTTCTGCTTTATACGTTGTCAGCTCAGTCGTTCCAGCTAATCGATTCTGGACGTATAGAAGGGTAATTACAATGCAGCAGATTTCAAATCAGAATTTCAAACCTAATTACCAATAAAGAACAACGAAAAGACTGAGAATTCCTATCTTAGTATTCAAAGGCCTATGTAAGACGTCGAGCTGGCAAAATCGCCGGTCAAAATGCGTAGCGGCATTTCAGCTATCTTTACGTTCTAAGTTCAAATATCACCGAGGTTCATTTTACTTTTCATTTTTTCGGGGTCGATAAAATAAGTACCAGTTGTGAACTGGAGTAATGGAGTTATCCCTATTCTGAAAATTGCTGGCCTTGTGTCAAAATTTGTAATCAGTATTGGGAGGCCTTGTTGAGAAAACGTCTCACTTTAGTCTTTTAGTCCTTTACTTATTTCAGTCAGTTGACTGCGGCCATGCTGGAGCACCGTATTTAGTCGAGCAAATCGACCTCAGGACTTATTCTTTGTAAACCTAGTACTTATTCTATCGGTCTCTTTTGCCGAACCACTAAGTTACGGGGACGCAAACACACCAGCATAGGTTGTCAAGCGATGTTGGGGGGGGGGGGACAAACACAGACACACACAGATACACACACACATATATACATATATACGACGGGCTTCTTTCAGTTTCCGTCTACCAAATCCACTCACAAGGCTTTGGTGACCCGAGGCTACAGTAGAAGACACTTGCCCAATATGCCACGCAGTGAGACTGAACCCGGAACCATGTGGTTGGTAAGCAAGCTACTTACCACACAGTCACTATTTAATTTTCTAAACACACATACCATGATATGTTCCTCAACCTCCAAGCTCTGAAGATTTCAAGCTAAGAATGAAGTAAATTTGTAAATCGGTGGATAAAACACATGTGGTATTTGTCTATGTACTTCTACGTTGTGAGTTCAAATCTCTCGCAGGGGTGATTAATAGGGTGAGAGAGAGAGAGGGAGAAAGAGAGAGAGATATAAAGGTAGGGAGGGTGTAAAATAACTGTAAAAGAAGTGAACAGGAGAGAGTGCGTGACACAAAAAAAAAGAAAGGTGAAAGAGGAAAAGGTAGAGAGAAACAAAAATTATCATTCATTTTCTTATTTAAACTCGCTTTGTTTTTTTTCGTACTTTTTTGTTATTGTTTAGCTCAAGGTAGTCCATTTTGGTTTTGCAATATACAGAATTATATTGTTTGGTTTGTGTTTCCGGTTTCAAGTCAGTCTGGTATGATATAAGGAAGATTTCGTTGTTTTGTCTCTCTCTCTTTTTGTAGCATAGTACGATACACTCTCACTCACACACCTGCAAACCCACGCGCAATATACATGTAAACCGTGTCAGTGACCAGGTCGCAGTAAGCGCGTCGAACATTTTGACACTAAATAATAAAGTTTCAAGCCAAGTTAACAGCCTTAGTGTTTTGAATGGCTAATTTTTGTCTTTCACTCTGTAATTCTTTTACTTCCGTCACAGTCTTTTGCCAGACATGTGCATCTCTCTCTCCCTCTCTCTTTCTCTCACACACACACTTATACATACATACGTACACACACACACACACACACACATATATATATATATATATATATATATATATATATATATATATATATACGTATGTATATACATATACATATGTGCGAGTATATATATCTCTCTCTGTATATATATATATATATATATATATATATATATATATATATATATATATATATATATAATATATATATATATATATATATATATATATATATATATATTATATATATATGTATATATATATATATAGATATATATATATATATATAATATATATATATATATATATATATATATATATATATATATATATATATATATATATATATATATATATATACATATATATATATATGCATATATGTGCATTCTTTCACACACATACATGCAAACATATATAGGCACATGCGCATACGCATATAAAGTTGGTCAGTTGAAGAACGTCCGGTTGTAATAAAGACTTAACAGGTCACTCGGATGCTCTCAATTCTATATCACGTGTTCAACAATTAATTGTTCTTCTTTATTCTAGTCATGAAACGTCCATGTCTTCCTGTTTATTGACCAGTGTTAGTCTACCGTTAGAGGGCTAGGATACATTCGCAGTATCACATGACCACCAATTGCCAGAATTGGCGAAGAAATTAGGAGAGAAAATTTTCGAAGAAAAGCAATATAGATATCTATATATACTATTTTGTGATTGACTTCAATAGTATTAATGGTTCCTTTAAAAGAATGGTCTCCAATAGCAACGGCGGTTGATTGAAAGCAGTGACGCAATGCATAGGAAAAGCAATGTCAGAATTTATTGCCAATAAATTTACAGACGGAGCTCGGGCTGGAACATGGCAGAGTTGGAATTGGTCGGGGTTTGGAGATGTATGTGGTTTCGTTTTACTTTGTGTGATTTATAATAGTGCATCGCTGCTATAATTGTGGTTTATATACAAATACAGTATATCATTTTATTAATGATCCAAGATGTTTGGAAGCACATATAAATACATATACAAACATAGAAGTAATATGTGTGCGTACATATTTATGTATAAGAACATATATGGATATATATATATATATGCATATATATTCGTGCATAGAAGTGTGTTTATATATGTATGTATGTATGTATGTATGTATGTATGTATGTATGTATGTATGTATGTATGTACGTATGTATATAAATAATATATGCATATATAAATATATATGTATCTACACACACGCATATTTATAGATGAGCGCACATAAACTTACATTTATACATATATGTATATATATATATACATCTATGTATATATGCATATGTATATATACATATGCGTGTATACACACATACATATATATGATTGTACACACAGATATATACCTCTACATATGAATGTATATATATATATATATATATATATATATATACATTTATATGTAAAGGTATATATCTGTGTGTACAATCATATATATGTATGTATATGTATGTAAATATACTCCTCATATAGATACGAACACATAAACTTATATGTTTATATATATATATATATATATATATATATATATATATATATATATATATTATATATATACACACATATATACAAACACACACACACACACACACATATATATATACATACACTCACATACATATTTTCTGTATAATTTATCTATTTTTATTTGAATATGCATGTGCGTAGATAAATGTAATATTTTATAAAATGGATGCCTTGTCTACTCAGTCTCATCAGATATTTGTGGTAGTCATCTCAAAACTTTAGTTTTTCCTTTTCCTGAAGTCTATTTTGCAATCTTTCATACCATATTTATTGTTTTATCGTTTCCTATTTTACAGCTTAATATTTTGTTTATGTTATTGTTCGATATATTTATGATCACCACAGCTAGAAGAATTATATATATATGGAGAGATGAGAGATAGACGAAGAGAAAAACAAAACTTCAATGAATGCTATCTTATTGTTCATAACATCGACAACCGTTTTAACAGTCTTTGCTAGGATGATCAGCTTGCAAAGCTAACCCTCATATGTGATCCATCTATCTGAAAACGAACCAACGAAGAGCCTGAACACAATAATCCTACTTGCTAAAAATCATCAACTAAATTTTCTCAGATTACACTTACTGTCCTAGATATACTAAGAGACAGGATTATCGCAACTGGTTTGGAGTTTTATAATAGTGTATGTCAAAAGAACAGGGACTCTCCAAATTTTATCCTGTCAATGGTGGGTGTACCTCAAGAGTGATGTAAAGTTCGAAGTTATCTTTGTGTGAGCCACAACCGCCATTCATTTGAAATAGCAGCGAAGTATCTCTTGAACCACATTCTATGGTGGCAAACGGAAGGACACAATGGATAATGTAGTTCTCGGATACGAAATGTCTTCAACAACACCTGATCATAGGTATGCAGGGTCAGAGCTGAACTGAAGTAAAACAGCAACAACAACAACAGCAGAAGCAACAACAACAACAGCAGTATCAGCAACAGCTTGTTTTCAGTTCTGTGAACATTCATCACACAGTGATCATATGACGTCATCCTACACTTCTTATTTGTCGTCCATCGACAACCCCACATCTCTCACCAGGTAATCACATCCGTTGCTGAATATTCTCATACGCTAGCAGACCATTGAAGTTTATCCTCTTTTGATCTATCTTGAGTAAGATGGAGTCTATTAGTCTCAAAGTAAATCCACGGGAGGATTCAAGAACGCTCTAAAATCACACGCAACACAAATCAGATTGTATAACACTGACAATTTCAACATCAGTAAATTGTATAGTTTGTATCATATCTCTCCATAAACATGCGCACTGGCCATTGGGTGTTAAATGCTTTTTTCTTTAGAGGGCAGTATAGAGATCTGTGATAATTTCATAAGCAACCTGTTGACTTTGATGGCAATATATTGTCTGCAGAAGCGTGGGTTGGCAGAATCATTGAGGCATTGGACAAAATACCTTGTGATAGTGGTTAAAGTTCTGTTCTTTGCATTCTGAATTCAAACTTCATCTTCCACCCTCCCAGAGTCAAGTGCTGGCACGATGTAATTTATTATATTCTCTACTAAATTCGAGGCCTACAGTTAGTGTTATATAATGACGGTAGTATACGAAGTAAACTTCGGAAATCTAACAAACTACAAGAAGAAAATCTGATTCCTCTGTACAAATTCCTCAGTGAAGTAATCGTATATAGAGATAAATTTACGCTACAATAAACTGAATGAGTTTGCATTGGAAGAGATTGATTCCTTTAGCTTTCAGTGAACCTTCAGGTATGAGGACATGTGAAGCGCTATGAAATTTTAAATTTTACAGGCAACAATAGACAAAACATCAACGCTTAGGAACGAATAAAAATACTGCGATCTTTGTCTTGCAGAAAAGTTTCACATCATTAGCCGACACATGAACTTTAGAACAGACGATCTTTCTTCTTCAAGCTGTCAGAATCAATATGTATCTAACAATGTTGTGCCGTTAGCTTTCATAGATCCCCTATTTTAAGTTGTGAGTCACTTCCAATAACATCACAGTAATTTACTGATCTTCTTCCTCTTTTAGGGGGCGAAAGTTTTCAAAATATTGAGTTGGATTAGGTCACCTATGTTCAATCAACTGCAGGACGAAGGGCTCGGCATGTTCTCTCCATAAAAGACCCAACTTACTTTGTCACACTGGCTCGACGTAGCTCGGAAGAAAGGTACAGTTTTCTTATACTCTTGCCCAGGAATAGTTAAGCCGGTCACAATCGACTTCACTGTTCAACTAGTACCTATTTTATCGACCCCGAAAGGATGAAAGGCAAACTCGGCATCTGCAGAATTTGAACTCAGAACCTATGAATGGACGAACTACCGCTAAGCATTTACCCGGCGGGCTAACTTTTCTCCCATCTCGCCGCCTCTTCAAAATATAACTTTCCATATAACCTATTGTTTGGAACGTTAGCATTGCTTACTGCTAGACCATCCTGACATATGATAAACAGCAATAAATGTTAAATTGCATTGTCATAAAGTCCACTGAGTACAATTCAATTTAAACTCAAACGTTACCAACCATTTCTTAATTTACTGCGTACAAATAAAGTAAGGGTGATGTACTAAGTGACAGGAAAAAATTCTCTGTTAATTGAAACTTCCTTAATTGAAAAAAGAATACAAATACCTATAAGAGTTGGACAAAATAATGGAAGCACCTCTTATTATTAAACTACTTTTTTTCTGTTGGCAGTATGACAATATGGCGGCGAACTGGCAGAAACGTTAGCACGCCAGGTGAAGTGCTTAGCAGTATTTCGTCTGCCGTAACGTTCTGAGGTCAAATTCCACCGAGGTCGACTTTGCCTTTCATCCTTTCCGGGTCGATTGAATAAGTACCAGTTACGTACTGGAGTCGATGTTTAGCCCCCTGTAGGTAGTAAAGAAATATGTATTTCGTCTGCCGCTACGTTATGAGTTCAAATTTTGCCGAGGTCGACTTTGCCTTTCATCCTTTTGGGGTCGATTAAATAAGTACCAGTTACGCACTGGGGTCGATGTAATCGACTTAATCCGTTTTTCTGCCCTTGTTTGTCCCCTCTATGTTTAGCCCCTTGTGGGCAATAAAGAAATAAGCATGATAAATTCAAAACTGTTCTAGTTTGTATATATATATATTTATATCCATTATGAATGCCTTGTACTTAATAATATAGCAATTTCCTTTTCTTTTTACAGATATTTATACTTAAAGCCGAAATGCATGAACTATCTGATTTCCAGATAAATAAATTATTGGAGCGTGGATGCCAGGAGCAACAGTCAGTAAAATTGATGTATTGCTTAATGTTTCAAGAGGTTCAATGTTTAGAATTATCTCTGAATTCTCAATACCAAGTTAAAACTATCTCTGGCAATAAACATAATTCTAGACGGAAGACAAATCTCTCTGAAAGGAAGTGCCGAATAGTGAAACGTCTTGTGTCTAAACTCATCAAACTATGGCAGCAAAAGTGACTGTAGAGCTAAACTATCATTTTGACAACACTGCACCAACCAAAGTCTTTCATTGTGAACTCCATAAAGCTGGATACCATGCGGGGGGACTATAACTGTTAAACCTCTCCTGTCTCCTATCAATGTGGATTAGCAGAAAAACGGTGTCTCGGCTATCAGAATGGTCAGTGGTTTGATGTAGCAATGTTGTCTTCTCTGATGAATTATCATTCATATTTTTGCCCATTTTGAGGTGAGTTTATGCATGGAAAAATCGTAGGGAATCCTTCATCTTTGAAATGTTTGGTCTCTACGGTGAAGCATAGAGGTGGATCTGTAATGATTTGGACAACAATATCACGAAATTCTCTTGGTCCCTCAGCTGTCCTACATGGCAGATTATTTATGTATTTTAGCTGATCAGGTTCATCTTATGATATAAACATTCTTCCCTGTTGGCAGCGCCAAAAGGGACGATAATGCACCAGTTCACATGGTTAATATTGTCCAAAATTGGTATGAAATGCACAAAAGTAAAGCAGATCACTTGGATTGGCTCCCACAATAATTAGATCTTAATATAATGGAACGTTTATGATACATTTTGGTACCGTAGGTAGAGAGACGCTTCCCTGCACCACCGTCTCTGAAAGAGGTAAAGTAAATTTTACTTGAAAAATTACTCAAAATTCCCACAACAACCGTTCATAACCTATACGAATCACTCAACATATGAAAGCTGTGACTGTTGCTAAAGGCTTATGCTGGTTCGCGCGAATTATTGATTTTGTTTTTTTATAGAATTTCATAGCACCAGGTATTATTTGAAAGCTTTATATATTTCAGCGATTGTTAATATCAGCTTTTCAGTCGCACTATAACAGCCGGTTTCTCGTAAATCCTACAAGGATACCAAACCTTCACTTCCAGACTAACTTGTGAAACAAACTATGAATATATATACATATATATATATTTCTTACAATACAAACCAAAATCATACACTTGGTGTGGTCTTCCTCCTACTGCTGCTGCCCTTCCTCCTCCTCCTCCTCCTCCTCCTCCTCCTACTACTACTACTACTACTACTCTACTACTACTACTACTACTACTACTTATCAATCCATTTGCTCGTCCGGGTAAATATTGGGTTGTCCGGAAAGTTCATGCCGATTTTTAAAGGAAAGAAAAGGTCAATAAATACTTGCCATTACATTTTTAATCAACCAAATAAGAACCATTTTGTTGCACAACGCGTCTCCATCTTTCCTTTAACTTGAAAATACCCTCTTCCCAGAATTGAGGTGATTTCATGGCAAATAATTCATCAAGGTATCTTTTTACGTCATCCAAGGAATTGAAATTTTTACCATTAAGACTAATCTGCAGAAACCTGAATAAGTGGAAATCCGAAGGAGCAATATCTCGTGAATATGAAGGATAGGGGCAACACATCCCAGCCGAGCTGCAGCAATTTTTGTCTGGTTTCTAAAGCATCAAGTGCCGAAAATGAACTTTCTTATCTTCCATTTTAAAGGGTTACACAATTAACACAGGAACATAAACCTTCGTCCACGAAAATATAGCTTAAACTGTGCTCTAAATAGAGGTGTAGTCAAATCCTATTTTATGGACTCAACCATGTTCTAAAATAAGTCGAAAGGTAAGCTACTATAAATCGGCACGAACTTTCCGGACAACCCAATAGAATCAATCACTTGGTCTTTCGGTGATCAGAGATACATTCCATTTACGAATGACCAAGTTTATTAATCCCTTTGGGGGAATATATCGATTCCAGTATTCGACTGGTACTATTTTATCAACCTAGGACGAATGAGAAGCAACCTCGACCTCGATGGGATTTGAACTTATTAAGTAAAATCCTTCCACTAAATGCCACTGTGTGTTTTGTTTACGCTAAAACGAATCTGCTAATGTACCGCCCTTACTTAAATACAAACTATGGTTATATACTTTGTCGCAACCTATGAGAACATTGCAATATAGCATTAAACAATAATAATAATAATACTACATAATGAGACAGACAATAGATATGTACTTAGTCATAGTATAATGACTTCTCTCCTGTCTTTGTTTAATCAAATCAATTTGTTGTAGTTGTGTTTCTGATGTAATCATTACTGCACATGTCCTGGAGCTTGTTCAACAGTAATCGAACAAAAGAGGCGTGCTTCCATCACTGCCCCCCGGGGAGGGAACGGCAGAATTGAATAAACTAATGCATAAGCAAACAAGGAAACAAAAGATGGATTAATTTAAAGATTTTCTATTTACCGCGTTGATTGGAATCGTTGACTTCTCTGCCTCACAGAATATACAATCTTAACATCTTGCCTATTTTTAAAACCAACACTCTTTCTTTAGAACTGGTCACGTTTCCTAAATGCATTCAAAGACTAATTCAGTTTTTAATTCGACGAAAGTATATTGATCAGACGTATAAAACATCGTCCATCTGAATACAGAACACACTCACCTTCATGTGATTCTGCTTTAAAGAGGTCGAAAAAGTTGGTTTGTAGACCACAAGCACAAGATTCAATCATACTTGTAAGTTATTTGTTGTGTTAAATCTCTGAAATAAACACAAATCTGAAATAAGCAAAGGAAAGATGGATAGAGGTTGCTAGTAATGAAGACAGAGAAAAACTGGGAAGTAAGTGCACACACTTGGCAGGCAATTTCTAAGTTAGAAATGTTCTGTCATAAATTTATTTTCGTGAAAACTTTACTGAAACTATCAAATCGTATGATTTAGTTAAGTAATATAACGAAAACGTTTGGATTCATTTTTCTTTAAATTCTTTTCAGCAATTCTACAATGAAAGTTTTGGAATGAAATCACATTCTCAGTTTTCTTGTTTCAAGTCTAAATAACGGTGTTTCAACACTGAAAGCAAATCTTCTTATAAATTCGAGTAGATCTCGCATACATAATGTAGAAAGTGGTAAAAATTTTGATTAACTGAGATTATGCAAGGATGTAGTCGACAAAAGCCCCTTGCTGCTCTTGAAATATCAAAACAACAACGGAGATAGATAATTCCATTAAAATCGATTAATCGAAATTGTTGGGCAATATAGACAAGGGATTTTGGAGCGGATCTGGTCTTTAAACCGACTGGTGAAATCATTGGGGTTATTTCGGTCTTACTAAAGCCTCTCAGGCGAAAGATACTACTTAAGACTTAAGTGATATTAATATATAAAGAAATAGAAAGAATGGTGTGACACTGATTATAAATATCAATCATACAGCTGGGGGAAAAATACCACTGGGGAACGCTCTGTATCTTAAATAAACAAATGGCAGGGATTTTACATTATGATACAGTGGGCTGAAAAACTTCGATCAACGAAGATTATTCATGCGATTAATAGGTAAAACGACTTGCGTGTGGTATTTACACCAAAAAGCAAGGGAGATCAATCTAGTAAGTTCAGTTGATCGAAAGTTTTGAATGATATAGATAATGAAACGAACCTGGTATTCAAAGTTAAATGTTAATAGCAATAGACACATTTCAGTCATATGCGAATGTTGGCAAAGCACACACACACACACACACACACGAAGATGATGGAAAATGCATCAAGTAAGTGTTCTGCATACTAAATACAATTACTATTAAACGATTTTACTGTAGTTGTTTCCCTTTGTTGTTGAGCGCACGTGATCGAAGTTTTTCATTTCACTATATTATATCTAAATCGGGCCCAACTGCATTCATATTTAGTATGCAGAATGCTTCCCCGAGGCATTTTACTTCATCCATACTGTTCATATCCATTTTATAATTTGTGATTATCGATACTTCTTTCTCGAATATTAAAGTTTGTCAATTGAGAATATAGAAAAGGAAATTGTCTGATGATAACTCAGATAATATATAATGGAGTTCAAATGTACTATTAAGAATCCTAGAAGAATAATATGTAAAATGCAGCACGCACATATATATATATACATACATGTTCTACTAGTAGTAGTAGTAGAAAATGCCTTTGCTGTTTAGCCCAGGTCAACCGTTGAAGAATCAGATCTCACATCAAAGGCGTGTCAGCTTTCACCATTTCATCTTTTTCTATATCACTAACTGCGCTTTCACTCCATTCTACCACCAACATGACTGAAATGTACGGTGAAATATTAACAATTTAGATGAGAATAACGACTGCATTAATAACAATAGTAATAATAATAATAATAATAATAATAATAATAATAATAATAATAATAATAATAATAATAATCACCCTTTCTACTATAGGCACAAGGCCCGAAATTTGGATGAGGGGACAAGTTGATTAAATCGATCCGGGTACACAACTGGTACTTAATTTATCGACCCCGAAAGGATGAAAGGCAAAGTCGACCTCGACAGAATTTGAACGCAGAACGTAAAGACAGACGAAATACCTATTTCTTTACTATCCACAAGGGGCTAAACACAGAGAGGACAAACAAGGGCAGACAAACAGATTAAGTCGATTATATCGACTCTCAGTGCGTAACTGGTACTTATTTAATCGACCTCCGAAAGGATGAAAGGCAAAGTCGACCTCGGCGGAATTTGAACTCAGAACGTAATGGCTGCTGAAATACCCATTTCTTTACTACCCACAAGGGGCTAAACACAGAGGGGACAAACAAGGACAGGCAAAGGGATTAAGTCAATTATATCGACCCCAGTGCGTAACTGGTACTTAATTTATCGACCCCGAAAAGATGAAAGGCAAAGTCGACCTCGGCGGAATTTGAACTCAAAGCGTACCGGCAGCTGAACTACCGCTAGGTATTTCGCCCGGCGTGCCAACGTTTCTGCCAGCTCACCGCCTTAATAATAATGATAGGAGGGACAAACAAGAGTGCCTAATAATCGACGTAGCAGCACCAGGAGATCAACATATCATCATGAAAGAAAGAGAAAAAGTTAATAAATATAGAGACCTGAGAACTGAGATTGCTAAGATCTGGCAGCTACGAGAGTTGAACATTTAAGTGATGCCTATTGTCATCGGAGCACTGGGTTCAATACCATCCAATCTGAAAAAAAATCTGAAAACCTTAGAGATACCCTACAATCTTAATGTATTGCAAAAGTCGGCATTACTTGGAACTGCACGCATATTGCGTAAAGTACTGTCTGTCTGAGGTCCTTGTTGTGACTTGACAAACAATACAAATCCCCGGTAAACACAATATCTTCAATCAATAACCTCACGATATTGTATTCTGTGCGACGTCAATAATAATAATAATAATAATAATAATAATAATAATAATAATAATATAATAATAATAATAACAACACCCCCCACCACCAACAACAACAACAACATCACATGCCCAAGGCACACAGAGGAATAGTAGCGGGGAAGTGCGACGATGTTCTCAGGGGGTACTCTGGGTGCCGACGAGAACGAACTTACTAGTTTGTTCTGGAGGACTTCCGGTCGGGAGCTATCATGGATAATTTCCAGATGTCCTTGGCCTGGCAGTGCTACCGGGATTCGCTACCTGTTCATAATAAACTCTACAGGTACGGATGTGCTGTCAGACGGACTTGTCCGAAGTGCGCGTAGAATCACGAAACCGTTCTGCACGTCCTCGTTCAGTGTCGGGGCATTGCTGATTTGTGGGGTGATGTTGAACAGCTGCTGTCACGTGTGGGACGGATCCGTCTGTCGACCGAGTCTGTAGTGAGGATTGACTGCCACCCTCCTTCAATCAGGCTAGAACTGAAACAAATAGTAGTCTGTCCAAACAGGGAGAACTAGTTATTTCAGTTAGGGAAGTGAAGGAAATCAGCAAAAAAAAAAAAGAGTAACTGGAAGGCCCTGGGACTAGATGGAGTTCAAGGCTACTGGATCAATATATTTGGTGAATGTCATGCACGAATAGCTGTGCAACTTAAAAAAAAAAAATGAACGAACTATTGAGTTTGGTTTAATGGCCTACCAATGTATACTATGAGTTTCTTTGCCCTAGGGGTCGGGAAGACACTCGGCAAGAAATGGAAGCAAATTTGAAAGAAGGAAAAAAAAAATAAATAATAATAATGGAAATTGAAATGCAAAAGATGTGGCATCTTAAAATGAGAACTATTGCTGTTATTGTAGGTGCCCTAGGTATGATAAAAAAAGGTATGTCAGAAACATCTAGATCAGATTCCAGGAGAACCATATCTCAGAGAAATCCAAAAGTTTTTTTACTGACTAGTACTGCCCACATCCTTAGAAAAATCCTATCTATTTAAATGATTGTGTTGTATTATATGAAGATATTTCGCTACTTCCCCTCCCGAAGCCTTCAGTCATACTGTAATATCTCTAATCCTCAACTCGCCCCAGGACACTGAGTGTGTCTCGGCAAGTGACTGTGACAAACATGCAGATTAAAAGTAAAAAGAAATGATAATAATAATATAAGATATATCTATTCAAACTGACAAAGAAATAAAAAAGCTAATCTCCCAGACATAACTATTAAGGATTGGAAAAAACACCATGGCGCATTGCTTCCAGGTCTGGGATATCTTTTATATTTTATCTTTTATTTATTTCAGTTATTAGACTGCGACCATGCAGGGCCATCCTTTGGAAGAATTTTAGTTGAACGAATCGACACTAGTACTTATTTTTTTTGTTAAGTCTGGTACATATTCTATCGGTCACTTCTGCCGAACCACTAAGTTACGGGGAGGTAAACAAACTAATACCGGTTATCAAGCGGTGATGGGGAACATACACACACACACACACACACACACACACACACACACACACACACACGCACACAGACATACTCACACACACACACACATACGGCGGGTTTCTTTCAGTTTCGTCTACCAAATCCACTTACAAGGCTTTGGTCGGCATGAGTCTGTAACAGAAGTCTCTTGCCCAAGGTGTCACGCTGTGGGGCAGAATCCGGAATCATGTGGATGGGAAGCAAATTTCTTACCACACAGCCACGCCCTGCTGCTACACACAGGATATCCAAGATGGTATCGAAAGGGAGGTTACTCCACTGATTGACATAAAATCGCTCACAGACACATTCTGACCGCTGACTCTCAGCTGTACCGTCCCCTCCCTCTCATTTTCCTAACGGTATTACAACGAACTGGCAGAAACGTTAGCACGCTGGGCGAAATGCTTAGCGGTATTTCGTCTGCCGCTACGTTCTGAGTTCAAATTCCGCCGAGGTCGACTTTGCCTTACATCCTTTCGGGGTCGATTAAATAAGTACCAGTTACGCACTGGGGTCGATATAATCGACTTAATCCGTTTGTTTGTCCTTGTTTGTCCTCTCTGTGTTTAGCCCCTTGTGGGTAGTAAAGAAATAGGTATTACAAAGGTTCCTTCTTCATGGATATGGTTGGTGTTATACCACACCTTGTATCAAGAGTTCCTCATTTGCTCGTCCCAACATATATCGTTACTCGTGCTGTTTCCATCTCCTATGTCCTGTACGAACCACTGTGCTCAGATAGTCTATCTTAGGATGCTGGTTCTTTGGAATTATGTCTCTGCACCTGTCTTTCCGGCAACCGTTGACGTGAAACGATTGAAGAACGTTAATGGCAGCGTCGGTTTCGCCTGCAGCTCCCCCACTCTAATCGAATGTCAACCTTGATCAAGCAAGAATTTGATTAATGGCATCCTGTTCATGACATCCCCTTCGTGTAACTAGGAATTCTTTGTCCAACATCTTCGTTTTCTACGACAATAGTGTTTGATTTTAGCGACATTTGGTCGCTTTTTGTAGCGGCAGGTAGTAGTGTCCATAATAATAGCAGTAGTAGGTGAAAGGCAGCGGTAATAATTGCTTGAGTATTTTAATGAGCTATTATATTTTAAAATAATGGTACCACCACCACTGCGACGACGACGACTACCACCTCCACCATAACCGTGACTACTACTACTACTACTGCATTACTACTACTACTACTACTACTACTACTACTACTACTGCTCGTACTACTACTACTACTACTACTACTACTACTACTGCTGCTGCTGCTGCTGCTGCTTCTGCTGCTACTACTACTACTACTACTACTACCACTACTACTACTGCAACTGCTGCTCGTACTACTACTACTACTGCTCGTACTACTACTACTACTACTACTGCTGCTGCTGCTGCTACTACTACTGCTGCTGCTGCTGCTACTACTACTACTACTACTACTACTACCACTACTTCTACTACTGCAGCTGCTGCTCGTTGCTCGTACTACTACTACTACTACTACTACTACTACTAATACTACTACTACTACTACTACTACTATCAATTGCAGGTACAGTTGTCATTCTTATCTCTGTTTTAAATGTTTCACAGTATATTTGCGTAAAAATCCCCCATCCGCCTTTTATTTAATTTAGATATGAATGAAACTGCCGCGGGAAAATAGCATAACTTTTTTTGTTGAGGTTGTTATTATTCTTATAATTCTGTTGCTATTGTTGCTGTTGTTATTGTTGTTGTTGTTGTTGTTATTATTATTATTATTATTATTATTATTATTATTATTATTATTATTATTATTATTGTCGTTTAAGTTTATAGAAGCAGGTAACTGTGTGATACTCTTCAGACTATTTCAGTGGAGTTTTCTGTAATTCCGCGAGAGAAAAAAAAAGAAAAAAAAAGGAAAAATTACCAACTTCCATTGACAATAAAGCGATTTCGTTAATTATTAAAATCTCAAACCAACAGTGAGTGATCGAATGAACACGGAATAGAGCATTCGATCGATCATTTCAAATATAATGGTGTATTTATCGAAAAATCGATACTTAATAACTATTTAATTTCGATAAATATCGTTAATTACCTATTATGTTGAAATACACTTTCCTGTGTCTATAAAGGAGCCTTTTACAGTGTAAGTCACATGACTGCTTCCTTCATGCTAATATCATTTGAAACACATATGGGGGAACATTTGGTTTTGTGTTGTAGTAAAAGTGAAGTGAAAGTGAAAGAAGAAAAAATGTAGGTACTTTCAATAATAGATGTTTTTGTGGTTTTAATAATAAATGTTGTGTGGTTTTAGCAACAGATGTTGGGTAGTTTCAGCTACAGACTTTAGGTGTTTTAGATAATAATGAAAGGTGTTTTAACTATAGATACTTGGGGTTCCAGCAACAGGAATTTTTCTTTTTATTTGTGGAACAGATGCTGGTTGTTTCAACAACAGACGTTTGGTGTTTCCACTGCTGACGCTGGGTGTTTATGCAAGTTATGTTGGGTATTTTCTATAATATAATGGTTTCAAAGTTTGTACTTTAACAGTAATGTCGTTCTCTTTGGCAGAGACAATGTGCTTCATAAAAAAAAAATCTGTAATTTCTGGAAATTTTGACTTCGCAGACATCAGCCCTGATATTAAGAACGTAGGTAAGTACCAGTTGAGTACTGGGGTCGATGTAATCGACTTGCCTCTTCCCCCAAAATTTCAGGCCTTGTGCCTATAGTAGAAAGGATATTAAGGGCGTAGGTAGAAACTATTATTTATTAACAATGTTTTATCATGCGGCTTTAAAATCTCATGTTAAACCGTCCTACGACTTTATTTAGCGTTTACTAATCTAGATTAGCAGTTTCCAATCAGTTGTATTTTGCATCAGAGTCAAACTATCAACTGTCTTAGATCTATATTTACTCATATGCTCTTTAAAAGCAATTTTTCTTTCATTTCTGTATCCACTACCTACTCTCATCTTTATCCATAATAAAAACGACAAGATGACATGCTCCACTCTAACTACCGCCATTTCCCCTCTCCTTTTCTCTACAGGTCTCATAAATACTCCGCTTTTCTCAATGTTTTGTACGTCTTCACATCTAAAAATATCCGAAATACATTTTAATGAGAATTTGGAAAATGATTTCTACACAAAGCCACAAAAACATGTAAGAAAGTACAACATTCAGCAATAAACCTTCATTGTTTATGTACAATGCACAGCTAAAATCCTTTCAGTCTACGCATTTGATAGATTTTATAATTTTACAATCAATCATGATCGTATTGAAAACACAGATGTAACATAGCTATAATATTTCAAGTTTGAACAGTTGCAGATCCTCTAAAAGGCATACATGTGCCCAAATTCAGACAAATGCCCATACATCAAATATAGTGTGTTGCTCATAAACGAAGTGAGATACAACAGATACACGCACATACACACATACAAAAGCACGTAGATAACCGGATGCACGCGTATTCATGATACTGAAGAAAAAAGACATTTTTCTGGTTGAAAGGCAATATTTTACTTAATACCACTCTACTCTTGCAGTGTTTTGTCCTTTCTCATTTTTTCTTTCTTCCGATCTCTAACGGCCTTTGCTCTTTGAAAGTAATATTTCTTTCTATATATTTCACCTCGTTCACTGTGTCTTTCTACCAGACTTCAATCATAAATATCTTTGTCACTCTTCAATACTAAAATACTGAATATCATCACATGCATTTACACAGTTAAATACATCATGCAACAGACTTTCACCTGCTAAATAATGCTTTTACATATAGTATATATTCAATACTCTCGTAGATTCTATAAGAAAGTTCTATATATAAAATATATTGCACATATTATAACCACAGACACTATATAATGGTGTACGTAAAAAAATAAGCCATCCTGTAATTCTTGCGGTATCTTTTCTTATTTTTCTAAACTACTATTTAGGAAGCAATATACACCAAACTTTTTAAGGTTTATTTTGGCTTATTTCATTTTAATTTTATTTCTTTAAAGCTATTTCTTTGTTAAGGATGAGCAAATTTACTTCAGCGAGTTGAAATTATTAAAAAGTGGAAGAATTCGAAGTTTATATATATATATGTGTGTGTGTGTGTGTGTGTGTGTGTGTATATAATTGAAAAAATTTGTTATAGGTATAAAGATACCATAAACAAGTATAAAAATGGAGAAAATATGTTAAAATCAAAATATATGGATGCATTTATATATATAGAAATATATATATATTTCTATATATATATATATATATATATATATATATATATATATATATATATATATATAAATGCATGCATATTGTATATACATACATACATACACATACATACGTACATACATATATATATATATATGTACATTCGTAAAATTACATGTTTGTGAATGTATGTATATATATACTGATATCTATATATATATATGTATATATGCATACACATATGTGTATATATATATATATATATATATATTATATATATATATATATATATATGAATATATGTTAATATATATTTACATGTGGTATGTATGTATGTACACATCGTACGTTTATATATATATATATATATATATACACGCATATACGCACGCAAGCACACACGCACGCACACGCACATAGCTGCAAGTAAAAGAGAAATGATTTTAACAACGAAAAATAAGTAAAATGAATGTTGAATTTGTTATAATTGTGTATTTCAATGTAAAGATTTGGCACTGAATAATATAATAGCAAGGAAAAATTCAAAATAATTAATGTGGTTTATCTCCTTGCTTGCCACACGTTTCCATAAATGAAAAAAAGAATAGAAAATAAATAGACAAAATAGAATTGAATATTTGAATATGAAAATATGTAAAGAAATAATGAGTGAAAAAACGGAAGACACTAAAACATCTTACGTGAAAGTAAACCGCTCATTTTATCTGATTTTTGCAAAGAAACGCCGGAGAAAAATATAAAACGCCGAGTGAAGAGCTACAGGTTTAGTGGGAAATCTATGTGCTATTTGCGTTGCAGAAAACACATATTATATGGAAAAATATAAAACAAAATTCACATTTTTATCACACTTATTCTTTATTTCTTCTACTTTCTCCTGTTCTCAACAAGAACTATTTAAAAGATTCTGTCTTAATTTTTTTCTCGAGTCGGTTACAATGTATCCATGAATGAAGCGGTTGTCAAAAAGAATTTATTATTCTTTAAATCCCGGATTGATTTCATAATATAACAAACTCATACAACATACAATATATATATATAATATATATATATATATATATATATATATATATATATCTATATGAAGGATCTTTATTTATTCTTGTTTAGCCAAGTGTAAAAATAAAGTAAAAAGAGACCGAAAAACAATAAAACGAAATGGTTATAGGAAATGACAAGGAAAGAAAACATCCGAAAAATAAAGCTAAACCAAAATCAATTTTCTATTAAATTGGTTCCAAAGCAAATCTAAAGGTAGCAGAGAAAATGGCGGGTGGCGGGAAAATAAAATAAGGTATTTTCTGTAATAAACAAATAAATAAGCTTCAATAGAAACAGAGAACCCTCTGCATGTTATTAATGAAAGAAATATTAGAAAATGTAAAAATATTTCCTATTCGCTAAATTACATTAAACTGTAATTTGTATTTCCAGCTGAAATAAATCACTTTACACGTTTCACTTTAGAATGTTATACGCATGATGGTCATTGTCAGAAATGTAACGATGTCTCGTTTGAATACAATTCTATTTGTCAGTTAAATAGTGGAAAAAATTTCACAATTGGGACGTCTATATTGAAAACATTCATGAATTCACACATACTCAAGCACAAACACGAACATCAATACACCAAAAACAAAGAAACATAGTCGTCACGCACACGGGCGCGTATATAATGATACATGCTCGTACACTCACGTATACGCCAATTTTATATCGATCCTTATTTACGAATCAATAAATAAGACACTTTAGTGTAACCTATCTATCTATCTATCTATCTATCTATCTATCTATCTATCTATCTATCTATCTATCTATCTATCTATCTATCTATCTATCTATCTATCCATCTATCTATCTATCTATCTATCTATCTATCTATCTATCTATCTATCTATCTATCTATCTATCTATCCATCTATCTATCTATCTATCTATCTATCTATCTATCTATCTATCTATCTATCTATCTATCTATCTATCTATCTATCATCTGCTTTGTATCCATATCTAACAAATCTCATTATATATACATATATATATATTACACACACATATGCTATACACATAAACACACATACATACACATATACATATCTATATAATAAATATTTCGGTGAATTTATATATATATATGTACACATACGAATATATATATCTACAATATGCGTATTCCATATTAAGGAGTTGGAAAATATGAGTGAAAAGGAATCCCTACTCCAGAAGTTATTACTTTCAGTGTTGTGGTTATTATTATTATTATTAAAGTTGTTATTATTATAATCATCATCATCATCATCATCATTATTATTATTATTATTATTATTATTATTATTATTATTATTATTATTATTATTATTATTATATATTATTATTATTATTATTATTATTATTATTATTATTATTATTATTATTTATTATTATTATTATTATTATTATATTATTATTATTATTATTATTATATTATTATTATTATTATTATTATTATTATTATTATTTATTATTATTATTATTGTTATTATCATTATTTTTGCTGCTGTTGTTGTTGTTGATGGTGGTGGCGTTTTTACTGCTATGAAGTATCAGCTCTCGAGTCTATTTTGTAAAGCAATATTCCATGTGTATTCATGGAGAATATACAAAGCAATGATACCATCCTAAATTGGATGAAATTTGTATTATGTTTCTGTTTTGAAAACAATAATATAATATACACATATTTTCAGGGAAATATATAGAATAAATATAGATATATATGTATGCATATTTATTTAATAATTGTGCACGCGAAAATGCACTCACAGAAACATATATACAGGCTCTAACAGAAAAACGTACCGAAAATTTTACATATGGTTTCTTCTGTAAACAATTCAGCTTATAACACCCACACTTATAATTATGTACACATTCATAAATATATTATACACATGCATAAGTGTGTGTGTACATTTATATGTATGCATGTATGTATGTATATATATGTGTGTATGTGTATAGTGTGTGTATGTGTATATGTATGTATGTATATATGTGTGTATGCATCTATCTATCTATCTATCTATCTATCTATCTATCTATCTATCTATCTATCTATCTATCTATCTATCTATCTATCTATCTATCTATCTACCTACCTACCTGCCTACCTATCTATCAATCTATCTATCTATCTATCTATCTATCTATCTATCTATCTATCTATCTATCTATCTATCTATCTATCTATCTATCTATCTATCTATCTATCTATCAGAAAAACTTACAAGTAACGAGATATAGAAAAGATATTAGAGAATAAAATGCACAACTCCTTTTGTATTTTAATTAATTTGATTATTAAAGAAAAAACCGCATTATTACATTAAGTTTATTTCAAAATGCATTATTACAAATCCTAAAATATATTATTGCATACCGGTTTCACTTTTGATGTTGATAATCAATCTAACTGCACCTGCGTTATCCTTCAGGTAAGATATATTAAAGTATATCCCAGAAGTAATCGCCTTATACACACACTATATAACAAGGGAGTAACTCAAGGAATAAAGAAGATCAATCTAAATTTAGGACTAATCAATTTTCGAAACGAGGACAGCACAATTAGAGGAGAAAATAATTATGTGAGAAAGACGCAGGCAGTGAGTGAATTCTGGTTGGGGTGAAATTCCAGGAAAAAGGAATGGGTGTATTGATTGGGGGGGGGGATTAGGGAAGGATGTGCAGCAAGCAGGACGAGGAGAGGAGAAAGAAAAGAGTCGGGAATGTTTGAGCGTTACCAGTTCCGAGGAGCCAAGGCTATTATAGAAGCGGTAGAAAATGCTGAGAGAGGAGACAAAGCACTTGCGGATTAGAGGCTGGAGTTTTTCTTTGAGTTGCTTTTGTTCAGTCAGTTCAATGGAACTTTTCTGGACACGTTTTAGTATGTCTGCGATTGAAGTAGTAACATCGCCCCAGACGTGAGAATAATACTTCATTGTGAGCCGTACCTGAGCTTTGTAGAATGCCAATGATTGATGAGGATCGAACTAGCTAACTGAAAGACCATGCTCCATATATCAGCTCAACCAGCGTTAGCCAGAGGCTAAACACTAACAATAACAACAACACCAACTTTTGTTCTAGAAAGAAATGCGAAAGGCTTCCCCTCCAATATGTTTCTATATAATATTGTGCTGTCAATGATTATGTGTTATGGAAGGTGGATCGGAGTATTATTTCTGTTAAAGTTATAATAAAGGAAATATATATTGGTTAGAGAGAGATTTCAGCCTGATTTATAAATACGGGATATTTGCAATAAATATATTTGGTAAAGATTTTCGCTGTTCATCCACTATTGCTCTTCATTCTTCAATAAGCACACACAAAAGATATACATGCCAGGAAATAATAATATATGGTAATATACTCTTAGAGCGTTTGTTGGAAATACATATTTTATAGTTGTTGTTGCTGTTATTGTTGCTTAGAACTGCATCAGCCCTGATCGAACGCACCTACGATCAAAGGCATTACGGCCATCACCATTCCATCTTTCATTTCAGACACTGTGTATCTTGGACTCTTTTGTTCAATATGTCCCTCCTATAATAATTTATATAGTGCGGTCTTGTTTGAGGGAGATTTGTCGGCTATTTCAAGCAGACTGAACGACTACGTGGTGGCTTTGGTGGTGTTGCTGATTATGATGGTGGTGTTTGTGATGCTTAGTGTTGGTGGCAGTGGCAGTGATTCTCTTGGTAGGGACGGTGGTGACGATGGTGGTTATATTGGGGTTGGCGGTGTACATGGTTGTCATAAACATGTTGTTGTTGCCGCTGCTGTTGTTGTTGTCGGTAGTGGTGATGGTGTTAGTAGTGGTGACGGTGGTGTTGGCATAGGTAATGAAGGTGTTGTTGGTGGTGATTGGGGAAGTGGGTGAAGAGGATGATGCTGGTGGGGTGATGCGTGTTCATTGGTGATGTTGATGGTAGTGAGGTCAATTATGGTGGTGTTGATGGTAGAGAGGTCAATTATGGGGGCGTTGATGGTAGTGAGGTTAGTTACGATGGGGGTGTGGAGGTGTTAGTGGTGGTGGTGAACGTGGTTACGTCAGTGGCTTGTAATGTTCAACAATATGCGGCGATTTGAAGTCGCGCAGGAATCTTAATGTGAGACAATTATTAGCGAGATCATAAGTTGCCTTGTTGGCTTCAAAGAGTTTATGGAATTCTGTGAGTCTACTCCAGCTGTTATAAGAATGGCAATCAAAGAAGTGAAGAGAATTACGGAAATCATTATAAGTATAGACTTGTATGAGAATATATTTATTCTTAAAAGAAGTTCTGTATGAAGAACGTTTGTGTTGTGAGAGATGTCACCAGCTTTAATAATATTAATTAATTCCAGCGTGGATCAAAACTGCGATCCTCAACGTATTGGAACCAAGTTCTCGGGGACACCTTTTCAGTTATCCTTTACAGCAATAATAAACGTTATCATGTGTATTATATATTAGTTCTTTTAACTATAAGTATAGTAATAACCCAGAATAAAATAGAGAGGGCGAATGAGAAAATACGAAAAATCTTTAATTAAAAAAGATTATATATATCTTTTTATCATTTACTTTTTCAGTCATTAGACTGCGACCAAACTGGGGCATTGTCTTGAAGAATTTTACTCGAATGCATTGACTCCGGTACTTATTTTTTAAAGCCAGGTACTTATTCTATCAGTCTCTTTTACCGAACCGCTAAGATACGGGCACGTATACACATCAGTGGTGGGAGACGAAGAAACGCACGCACACACACATATGAATGAGACGGGCTTCATTCAGTTTTCTCCTCAACCATCACAACCACTCAAAAATGCTTTGGTCAGTCCGACGCTATAGGAGAAGACACTTACCCGTCATGCCACGCAGTGGGACTGAAATCAGAACCATGCGACTGGAAAACAAACTTCTTTTATTCATTATATTGGCCATAAAGGCCTTACATAGAAGGGAAGCTACGGGCTGGGCATAGACATAGTGTTATATGAAATGACAAATGAAAATGATGATAAATGAGGGCAACAAGCAACGCCTGCTGATCGCTACTTACCCGAGAACATTGCTCTTTTATATTTCATTCACTGGGCAATAAACCTCTTAAATTTTTGCAAAATTCAATAACAAAAATGAGGCACTAAGCCTCTTACCTTTATTATCAATTATAAACTGTCATGCCCGACCAGGCTCCTCGCCTCATTCAAGCACCTGGACGGTGCCAAGTCGGGCCATTTTAACATAAATCTTCTTACAAACTTCTTACCACACAGCCACGCCTGCGTCTATATATACAGGGTGATTACAAAGTCTTCCTCTGATTATAAACCTATACAGAACAAAAAAATTTTCAAGATACAAAAACAGCTTTTGGTACACTTAACGCATCTGCCTAGAAGTTTTTATTCACATAAAATGAAATTCAGTAAACTTCAACATGGGTCCCTTTTGTGGCTCGGAGCACATCAAATTGATATTCAATTTCACGCCATGTCTTCTGAAGCATATCAATTGTTACTGATGAAATTGCTTCAGCAATCCTGTCCTTTAGATACTGAAGATCGTGAACTTGTGTACTGTACACTTTGTCCTTCAGATACCTGCCCCACCAAAGTCTAGTGGGGTAATGTCTGGTGAACGTGGAGGCCATGGTGTTGGTCCACCTCTTTCAATCCACCTGTTTGGAAAGGTTTTATTCAAAAGTTGACGGACACATATACATCAGTGTGGAGGGGCCCCATCTTGGAAAACTATAGATGGCTGAAATTACTCAAGCCGAGGTAGAGCATAATGTTCCAGCATGTCCTGGTAAACGTTTGCTGAAATAGTGAACTCAACAAAAAAGAAAGGTCCAGTGACCTTGTCATGCATCAGGTAGCACCAGACATTAACCTTACAGTTGTCTCTTTTGTGCTCTACAACAATGTGTGGGTTCTCCGATGCCCGTATTCTTACATTGTGTTTGTTAACTTTTCCTGATATGTGAAAAGTTTCCTCATCAGAAGACGCAACACGTCAAAGATAGCCATTGTTCGTATCGATTCTGTTAAGAATTTCTTCAGCAAAAGCAGCACGTTTGGGAAGATCGTTAGGTTTCAAAGTTTGAACGATATGCACTTTGTATGCCCGAAGTTTCAGACGTTTGTGCAAAATCTTGAAAATGGTTGGCTGTGAAACTCTTAGTTCTCTTGAAACTCTGCGAGTTGATTTCCTAAGGATACGTTTATAAGCAGTACGCACAACATCAACAATCCCTTCACTATATCGTGGCCTGCCAGTTCTTTTGCGGTCATCAACGCTACTGGAGTCTTTGAATTTGTTATACCAGTTCTTGACGCTTTTAGCACCTGGGGGATTTCGGCTATAGTCTTTTCTAAAATTTCGTAGAACAGGAATTGGCGATTTAGTTTCATGAAACCACAAAACACATTGTGATTTTTCTTTCATAAATGCCATTTTGATATGTTAACTTTATCAGAAACAAAGAAAATGTGATTAAAAAATAATGAAACATCACATATCAATAACCAGTTATGAAATTTTAGACTTCTACTGTATAAACTTCAATAAAAGGCGCAGGAGTGGCTGTGTGGTAAGTAGCTTGCTTACCAACCACATGGTTCCGGGTTCATTCCCCCTGCGTGGTACCTTGGGCAAGTGTCTTCTACTATAGCCTCGGGCCGACCAAAGCCTTGCAGGTGGATTTTTTAGACAGAAACTGAAAGAAGCCCGTTGTATGTATATATATATATATATATATATATATATATATATATATATATATATATATATATATATATATATGTATGTGCGTGTATATGTTTATGTGTTTGTCCACCCCCAACATCGCTTGACGACCGATGCTGGTGTGTTTACGGCCCCGTAACTTGACCGTTCGGTAAAAGAGACCGATAGAATAAGTACTAGGCTTACAAAGAATAAGTCCTGGTGTCGATTTGATCGACTAAAGGCGATGCTCCAGCATGGCCGCAGATAAATGACTGAAACAACTAAAATAATAAAAGAGTGACGAAAATGTTTGATTTGAAATAGCAACAAAGATATCAGAATAAGGGAAAGTCTTTATATATATATATAATGAAAATATTCTTTTCTACTCTAGGCAGAAGGCCCGAAATTTTGGAGGAGGGGGCCACTCGATTAGATTGACCCAGTAGCTAACTGGTACTTAATTTATCGACCCCTAAAAGATGAAAGGTAAAGTCGACCTCGGCAGAATTTGAACTCAGAATGTAAAGACAGACGAAAAACTGCTAAGCATTTCGCCCGGCGTGCTAAGTTTTCCTATTTCTTATTTCTCTACAACCTACAAGGGGTTAAACATAGTGGGGACAAACAAGGACAGAGAAAAGGATTAAGTCGATTATATCGACCCCAGTGCATAACTGGTATTTATTTAATAGACCCCGAAAGGATGAAAGGCAAAGTCGGCAGAATTTGAACTCAGAACGTAACGACAGACGAAATACAGCTAAGCATTTCGCCCGGCGTGCTAACGTTTCTGCCAGCTCGCCGCCTTAGTAATGAAAATATTTCAACATTTGTTGCAAGACACGTGACTCTGTAACTTGTGAAGTACACAACGCAGTCTGGATTCTTATTTAAAATCAAATTAATTTGCATGACTATTTCCCCTGGGAAGAAATCATGCATATCAAAAACCACCTCATCTCAGTTTAGAAAATACTTTTGAACTTAATCACAAATACCTCAAATATTTAATAAATTTGCGTAAACTTAAATAAAATGTTTTCAATTTGAATTTCCTCAAAAACAACAATAATATTTATAGAAATCATTATAATATTTATTTAAAAATTCCATAAAACAGACCAGGAAATTTTCATCATATTAAATTTCATTAAGATTTCTTTCACAAAATTCAAATACAGTTTATAATTCTTGCCATTTACTCTACGACTCCGGGGCGTCTTTAGCTGACGGCGATATTACGAAAAAAATTAAAATGATTAAAAGATATTCCGTGTTGTTTTGATTTATGAAAATAAAATCCTGCCTCTAAAGATTTTGACGAATTTTAAAAATAATTTCTTATAAACTTTTGAGGTTTCTTTAGCTAAATTCTCCTTGAGGCAAGAATATTCTACAAAGAAATAAAACTTGGTTATTTCTCCGTGCATATCATTTCGTTGGTTGCTTTAGTTATTCTCAAATGGTAGAATTTCATCCCTTTGCAACTGGCTAATGTTAGTTTGTTGTTATACCACAGCCAAATCGATCTGTACGTGACGTCGATTGATAGCCAAGATTGGTATGGAATAGTTAAAAGCTTTAAAAGCATCAATCATTCTCTCTGGCTGAAAGATATTAACATGAAGTGAGGTGGTGAGATTGGAATTCACTGCTTTAGTAACAGGAGCATCATGTGTGTGTGTGTGTGTGCATATATACTTTGCAGTTCGGCAAAAAGAAAACGATAGAATAAGTATCTGGCTTTTAAAAATGAATATTCGAATTTGATGTGTTCGACTAAACCCTTCAAAGCGGTACTCCAGCATGGTCGTATTTCAACGACTGAAACAAGTAAAAGATATATAATACATATATACTTACATACATGCACATACATACTCGCGCGTGCACACACACATGTATATGGCGCAGGAGTGGCAGTGTGGTAAGTAGCTTGCTAACCAACCACATGGTTCCGGGTTCAGTCCCACTGCGTGGCATCTTGGGCAAGTGTCTTCTGCTATAGCCCCGGGCCGACCAATGCCTTGTGAGTGGATTTGGTAGACGGAAACTGAAAGAAGCCTGTCATATATATGTATATATATATAGTGTGTGTATATGTTTGTGTGTCTGTGTTTGTCCCCCTAGCATTGCTTGACAACCGATGCTGGTGTGTTTACGTCCCCGTCACCTAGCGGTTCGGCAAAAGAGACCGATAGAATCAGTACTGGGCTTACAAAGAATAAGTCCTGGGGTCGATTTGCTCGACTAAAGGCGGTGCTCCAGCATGGCCGCAGTCAAATGACTGAAACAAGTAAAAGAGTAAAGAGTATATATATATATATATATATATATGAAAAGGGACACACGAGTTGATATATATGAAAAAACAAGTCAAGATAGAAAATGCTAAAATTATTTTATAAGGAACATTTCAGTACCTGTTTCGGTCATTTGAGACCTTTTCAACTGTAACTATTAAATAATTAAATTTAGAAAAATTAAAAGAAAAGTTTTTTTAAAAGAATATTTGTATAGTGTTCAAATATAAGTGGCATTTTCCTTGTTTCTGCCTTTCTCTGTCTCTCTTGTTTACTCTTGTGGGTTCAAGGTCCATGTGAATTCTTGGTAGGGAAGAAGAAAAAAAAGAAGAAGAAGAAGAAGAAGAAGAAGGAGAAGAAGAAGAAGAAGAAGAAGAAGAAGAAGAAGAAGAAGAAGAAGAAGAAGAAGAAGAAGAAGAAGAAGAAGAAGCAGAAGAAGAAGAAGAAGAATGGGAAGGAAGGGGAGAAGAGGAGGAAGAATTTGGGATTGCCTTGATTGTCGTTGGTCAGTGGTTGCTAGCAGTTCCTGCTGTTCAATTCATGAAAATATTTCTATTGAAAGGTTTGTTTATAGAATTTGCGTAGGTGTTATACTAAAAAGCATTGGTGATAAAGTTGGGAAGAAGAGGGGAGAGAAGAAGAAGAAGAAGAAGAAGAAGAAGAAGAAGTAGAAGATGATATATATATATATATATATATAATATATATATATTATATATATATCTTTCCCCTTCTGTCTTGATAGACAATGGGTTGCGCCAAGGGTGGGGCCTACTTTGATGATGTGCAGCGTCTGCTGTGACTGAACAGTCCAATTCTAGAGTGGCAGTCCTTGGTACATTTGCTGCACACGAACTTCGATGGGTACGTGTGGGGTGTTGCTGCAGTTGTCCTCCTCCTGTCCCGCCTGTCCAACCACAGCTGTGCTCTCCTCTCCTCAGCCATGGAAACGCCTTTCCTCACCGTCCGACGCCAGGCAGAGCGGTCAGCAGCTGTTTCCTCCCACGTGTCCACACAGATGTTGGCAGTCCTCAGGTCGCGCTTGCACACGTCCCTGTATCGTAGCTGTGGACGTCCCTTGGGTCGGGATCCCGTGGTGAGTTCGCTGTACAGGTTGTCTTTAGGCATGCGACCGTCCTGCATGCGGCAGACGTGTCCGAGCCAGCGCAGTCGTCTCCGCACGAGGAGGGCATACATGCTTGGCATATTAGTCTGTTCCAGGATGACTCCGTTTGGTACTCGGTCCTTCCAGGAGATGCCAAGGATCCGTCGAAGACACCGCATGTGGAAGCCGCTGAGGCGGCATTCCTGCCGGGTGTATGTTGTCCAGCTCTCGCTGCCGTAGAGTAGGGTGCTCAGCACGCAGGCTCGGTACACTGCGATCTTGGTGGTTATTGTGAGCATGTTGTTTTCCCACACTCTCCTGGAGAGCTTAGCCATGGCAGCAGCAGCCTTCCCAATCCGTCTGTTCAGCTCCGGCTCGAGGGACAGGCTGCTGGAGACCGTCGATCCCAGGTAAGTGAACTCGTTCACCACCTGCAAGCTGTGGTCGCCGACACTGATGCTGGGGACCCCTCCGACGTCCTGGCCCATGATCTCTGTCTTTTTCAGGCTGATGGTAAGGCCGAACTCTTGGCAGGCATCCGCCAGGGAGCTGACCAGCCTCTGGAGACCCGGTTGGTTGTGTGATGTTAGGGCGGCATCGTCAGCAAAGAGGATCTCTCTGATCAGCACCTGACGGACTTTGGTCTTAGCTCTGAGGCGCGCAAGATTGAACAATCCACCATCAGCCCTGGTGTGGAGGAACACTCCGTCGTCGGACGTTCTGAAGGCATAGGACAGGACAAGGGAGAAGAAGATTCCGAAGAGCGTCGGCGCCAGAACGCAACCCTGTTTCACTCCACTCTGGATGGGGAATGACTCCGAGGGCGATCCGTCAAACTGCACTGTTCCCTGCATACCGTCATACAAATAATATATAACTATATGCATATATACATACATATATGTACATACCTGCACATATATGTAAATATACATGCATATATGGGTACAGGACATAAAAAAAACGTTGAACATAATGAGAAACGAAAACAAAGAACAAAAACATAGAAACGAACTTTTTTTCAAACAGCGAAAAAAACAGAGTACAAGACATACAACACAAGGAATATTCCCCTTCTTCAGTTGTCTCTGCTTCATCTACTCCGTGTTACGAAGGGTAAAAGTGGTAACAAGAACAGGACAGTAAGAACAATACAAGACAGTAAAAAGAATACAAGACAGTAAAAACAGTAAAAGGCAGAACAATGAGAATAAAACAGTAAAAACAAACGATGAGGGCTGTTGAGATGTAATGGTGTCAAAAAGACCCAAAGGTGTCAGGTAATGCTGAGTAAATGCTATGGATAGACTATAGTTAAGCTCCAGGTTCGGAGTCCAACGTAGGTCATATATCAGCATGCGTATATATAAAAAATTAACAGAATGAGATAAAAATCCAAGGCTGTAAAAGATTTCAAAACATTTATAAAGAGGTCTTACAGATGTTTCCGTGATATTTTATAAATCCCTTCATCGGATATGGTGTGAGAAAATGGTTAAGCAATAGTTATTCTAGATAAGATATGAAATAGAGTGTGAAGTGGAGGAATGAAAATAGACGTGAGATATGCAGGGATATTGTATCTGCAGTTCCATTATTTAGGCAGAATGGTATACATATAAGATTCCTGTACCTTGTGAGTAAGTTCGGATAGTATTTAAAATTGGTCATTCCAAGCATAGAATTTGCAAACGGTGTTATTGAATCGACATGTTAGAAATAGCAGACAGATCTCCCCCAACTCACGCCATGTCGTCTAAAGAGATATATGGAAGAGGCACATTTGAAAACGTAGTCGTAGATATTGGAAATCGTAGCAGGTGGAACCCTTTTGGTGGTGGGTTTACTTGGTCAGTAATAAATTGGAGTTAAATAATAAAAAATCTCTCACAAGACCAGCAATTTTCTGGAGAGGGACGAGTCGATTACATCGACCCCACTATTTGACTGGTACTTTATTTTATCGACTTAGAAACAATGAAGGCAAAACTGACTTCGGTGAGGTTTGAATTCGTAACTTAAATAGCCGGAAGAAATGCTGAAAAACATTTTGTCCAGAGCGCTAATGATTTTGCTAGCTCGTCTCCCGGAACAGTTAAATAACAATAATAACAGCACTTTTTGTAACTACTACCGTAGGACCTCCGCAGGACAGTGTTGATCACGCATCTGTAAACGTATGTGCAGGCGCGGTCAATTTTTCCATTCGGAATACTATGAGTTGTTCATGTTTTCAAGTTTTACCTCTCCATGCCTTCGAAAAGACCGCCGATTTGATCAGATACTGCCTGACATCGGTGTCTTCTTAGGCTTTGCTATCAAGATTCAATCAACCGTAACAGGTAATAGAAAAAGTTTTTTCCGACCATCTAATAATCCTGACAATGCGCCGTTCTGGTTTGGCCCCATCCTTTTCTTTTATAAATATCAAAAGGATCACAGGCAAAGTAAAGTTTTGTACAATTTGAACTCGAAGTACAGAGTTAAAACAAATACGGCGAGGCATTATACCCGACGCTCTAAAAATACTGTCAATCCGCGACCTTAACTGCTGTTGTGTATCTACATTAGATGCCACCCTCTTGGAAGTTCTTTGTGTAACACTGTTATTATATAAATTTATTGGAATCGACAAATCGATTGGAATCGACAGGGAAGGAGAGAACAACTTAAACGAAGATGGAACATTTTTTGTCACAGATATATTTGTTTCTAATATAGGTTCATGTGGAGGCGCAATGGCCCAGTGGTTAGGGCAGCGGACTTGCGGGCGGAGGATCGCGGTTTCGATTCCCAGACCGGGCGTTGTGTGTGTTTTTGAGCGAAAACACCTAAAAGCTCCACGAGGCTCTGGGGGGGGGGGATGACCCCTGTTGTACTCTTTCGCCACAACCTTCTCTCTGTTTGAGTAACGCTGCGATGTTCTGGCGATATTCGAACTCAGAACATAAACGCTCGGACAAATACCGTAAAGAATTTTTATCCCACGATCAAACATTACTACCAAACCACCATCCTAAATTTATCGATGCCTATTTAGTAAGCTTCATCGTAAAAAAACTACATAAAAGCATAACTGTGGCTTAATAACTAATTTTAAACCTCTGTATTTTAGATTTTATGAGTATTTTTATGTAAATAGAATAGTTTTGAAGAGAAAATTCTATAATATATTCAAGTAACAATCTTTTATTGTGTGCGAAATACCACTTTCGTAAGTGAATGATTAAATCAGTTATAGTTCTTTTATGAAACCAGTTTAAGTTCACAATTATTTTTGAACATAATTGATACATTTAACCCGAGTAATTTAGTTAGTAACGAACAGTTGTGTTTTTCTTTTATGGAAAATAATAAAATTTCATAACGATATCAATGCATATCGCATTAAAATGACCTGATAGTGGGAAGGGCCACAGATGTCAGGGGAAAACAGGGTTTTAAATTCTTTTTCAATGAAAAGTTTGCCAAAATTACATTGCATCTTACAAGCTCGTATAATGTATTTAGCTATCAAACTCAGGAGACTTATAGCCATACAATATCTAACAGTTGTTGACATCACGAGTAGTTGGTATAAAAATCGACCAGGCATGGACAAAGAAACGAAACAGCCATTTTATATAATACAGAGAATAGATAACTGTCATAGAAAGTTAATGAAAAATAAATTCGAAGTGTTCTATTAGGGATTTATATATATATATATATATATATATATATATATATATGTGTGTGTGTGTGTGTGTGTGACCGCGTGTGTATCGTTGGCGATTTTCTTTCTCCTTTTTCCCTTCCTTGAACCTTTCCTTTTTCAATGTTTCTGACGAAGAGCTCCATTCAAAACGTTAAATCCTCCTTCTTTTTTTCCTTTCCTGAGCGTCCAATAACACTATACTTGTTCCACGTCCTCGCGCTGTTGTGTTTTCTCTTTGTTCATGTTTGGATTAATTACACACACACACACACACACACACACACACACACACACACACACACACACACACACATATATATATATATATAAAACACTGGATGACTACTGCAACCATATCCAAAATTTCCCCTACACATCTATTAAACGAAAAATTAATCCTAACCTCAACAATCTAGAATGGAAAAATCTGACTGAACTAAAAAACGACAAAGACCTGACAATTGAAGAAGCTGACAAAGGAAGTGCTGTAGTTCTGATGGACACAGAACACTATAAAAAACTAGTACTTTCCATATTAGAAAACGAGCCCTTCTACGCAAAAATTATAAACTATAAACAACAAAAAACAATGAAAAATCTTGCATCCTTAATTCTTCTACATGGAAAAGGCCTGACAGAGAAAGAAACAGACTACGTCGCGAACTTCAAATGTAAACCCAGTCTTTTTTATGGCCTCCCTAAAATACACGAGAGCAAGATAATCAATGAAGCCTGCAAACAATCACCAGGCAAATATATAAATATCCAAACGCCAGAAGACTTGACTTTAAGACTCATTGTAGCTGGGCCGGCCTGTGAAACCCACTGACTAAGCAATTTTCTAGACATCCTACTGAAACCCTTGCTGAAATACATCAAAAGCTTCATTAGGGATGATTTAGACATGCTAGAACACCTATCAAAAACGATTAATGAAGAGGCAGTATTGGTCACCCTCGATGTAATCAATCCTTACATCAACATCCCCCATGATTATGGAATAAAAGCAATTAAATTCTGGTTGGAAAAGTACACCGAAGTCCTCCCGGAACGCATAAACCAGATTTTTATTATTGAATCCTTAAAATTTATACTTCAGAACAATTATTTCCTATTTGAGAACACATACTATCGTCAGAAATGTGGAGTTGCGATGGGGACGAAAGCAGCTCCTGTCCTTGCGAACCTAATAATGGGTTATTTTGAATTCACCTTATATGAAATATCACTTCAGAAATATGGTTACCCATTTTACCTCTACATAAGAGCAAAATGGAAGCGATACCTGGGTGACTGTTTTATCATTTGGAAGGAGGACATCGACAAATTTTTGGATTTCAAAACAACACTAAATGGCATAAATAATAACATTCAATTCACAATGGAATATAACAAAGAACAACTTCCATTTTTAGACATCATGATAAAAAAAGTTAACAATGAAATCATAACTGACATTTATTATAAACCAACTGATTCAAAACAATATCTTCTTCTTAACTCATGCCACCCGAAACACATAAAAATAAGTATCCCTTTTAACTTAGCAAAAAGGATCTGCACAATAGTGTCTGATAGAACAACTCGGGACCTTCGTCTTCAAGACCTCAAAACAACACTTATTGAAAGACAATATCCACCCTCTCTTATCGACGAGGGAATTAAACGTGCCAAACAATTAGACACAAAAACACTAAGAACAAGAAAACATAGCACCACACCTCAAACCAAAACATTACCTTTTATATCAACACACAACCCCAGAAACAGTGAGGCATTCAACACTATTGTGCAAACTCTCTTTTTACTAACTAGAGATCCAAAAATGAACGACATCCTGAAAACACACAAAGTCATCAAATGCAAAAAAACAAGACAAATCGCTAAAGAGACTACTAACAAATGCAAAGCTTTACAAAACAACCACGAAACCAACGGTTGAAAAATGTGGACGCCTGAACTATCGAACCTGCTTGAAGGCTCAGATTTCCTTTTCAAACAAGGACAAAGGTTCACAATTAAAACTAGCTTCAGCTGTACCTCTGATAAACTAATTTATGCAATAACCTGCTCGGGTTGCGGTCATCAGTACATTAGACAAACGAGTTTAACTTTGAGAAAGAGAATCACTCTGCATAAGGAGCAAATCCGTTTCCCGCAATACAGACAACTTCCTCTCACTGAACACATAGAAAAATGTGCAGGTAACATCAAACTAAATTTCACAGTCTTCCCTTACTACCAGTGCAAAGACGCAATCTCTCAACTAGAATGGTTAAATAAAGAATTTTTTTTAATTGAAAAATACAAAACACGTCTTAATATGCACGCGTAACCAACTTTTATATTTTTACATATTCCATTCACGATTACATCACTGGACATAAATCCCCTACTAAACAAGGTTTTTTTAAAACCTGTCTCTTTTCTGTACACATATTTAATCCTCACCCATTACCGAAAGCCGAACAGTTATCTCCTTTACACACAACAATAACAATAATAACAGCCAATTACCTCCCTTTATTTGTCTACTTGTGAAGTCATTCACTCGTGAATTTCATCACACACAACATGGACCAAATTTCTTCTTAAGAAAAAATATATATTCCAATAAATTTGACATAATATCATGAATAGCGATAGCGAAACCGGTCGATATATTAAAAATTATATTAAAACCATGTAAGTGTGCATATTTTCCTTTTTAAATTTCTTATATATATATATATATTATATATATATATATATATATATATAATATATATATATATATATTATATATATATATATATATATTATATATATATATATACACATAATGTTGGATGGGTGTTGACTACTTTGGCGGGTCTTATTCTTCGTCCTGCAGGGTGTTCAACAATCACCCTCCTCACTGAGTAAGCTTGGTGGGTTTGCTAGTTTAGTCGCCGACGACCCGACCATGCAAAAGCGGACCTGGCATATACTCCATTCCGAAAAGAATCCTGCCAACCATCAAAATGAACATTGCTGCATCTTTCCTGAAATAACTGCAAAGCTTGTGGTTGTTTTAGCCGCCCTACATCAATTCTCTTTGGTACTCGTACACCTGCACTACAAATCTTCTTGCAGGCCCTGAACCCTGAACTTGAACTTAGCCCTAATCATTTTGTAATCAATATTGCAATCAACACCACACAATAGCTTGAGGCTGCACAAATCTTGTAAGTCAGGTTTCCGAGTTAATACGAAGTCATTCATGTGATCTTGCTTTGATCTTGGGTGAATCCAGATAACTCTATGCTTCAACTTATGAAAGTATTCCCAACAACCAACCCTAGCTCAGAGCACATTTGTAGCACATGCAACACATTGTTGCTCATCTTTTCTATTCCGTAACGCCCAAGTACATTCCAAGCACCACAGTCTCTACCAACACGTGCACTAAAGTCACCAAGCACAACCAACTTCTCATTCAAAGGAACAGACAGAATACTTCTAAGCTCCATAAAATGCATGGATATTTTCCTCACTAGCTGAAAGTGTAGGAGCATAAATGGAGAAAACAGTTACAAAACGTTCACAAGAAAGGGTGATCCGGAGTTTCATTATGCGTTTGTTTATGCTTTGTGGTTGTTCAAGGTCCTTTACCAAATCACTTCTGATTACAAACCCAACACCACCTTCCCTTTTCTCTCCCTTTGGCTTCCCAACCCAGAATAATGTGAAAGCTGCTGCTCTTTCGACAAGATAATCCTTACCTGAACATCTTGTTTCAGAAAGAGCTGCAATATCAACATTAAGACGCCTTAGCCCCTTAGTTACAAGAGCTGTTCTTCCTTTAAGCCTATCTGATTGATCTAAAGGGATTCTTACATTCCAACAGGCCAGGTTAAGAGAAACCTTCTTCCTTGCATACTTGTTATCATTGTTTATATCAATTCTTTGTTCATTCCTGCTAAATTGAACCATCTTTAGCTACAGTAAATTAACCAGCAGAGAAAAGATAGCAATTTTTTGTGCAACTTTTCTAGCACCTTCCCTGCATATCTAGGTGAGCTGTGTTCTTAAAAGGGCTGCTCAGATACAGGATTCTCCACCGGAAGCGGTTCATGTTCATGAAAACATGTTAGCGATGTTAAGATAAGAACCCTGCCGCCTTATGTGCGGATTTGTAATTGTATGCTTCCAACCGGTCAAGTCTGCATACATCGCTACACCTCTATTGCCATAGGACTTTTGAAAAGTGATGATTGTACGATGATGGTGTTTTGTCGGGGGCATCTGTACTTCATTGGATTTCAGTGACAAACGCTCGTACAAAACTTTTGCCACTCTTTGGGTTAAAATAGTAGATTCCAGTGACAAGCAAAGCAAGATGATTAATACTTAGTTGACTGCAAGTTTTACGTCGGAGTACCCTCTTCCAGGCTTTTCCTCAAAAGGAGACTGCAAGCCAGCAGTAATATGAATTCAGTTTTAGTCTACTATATTGGTTGTCCTAATCCCGACTTTGTTTTAAAACAGGAGCCCAATCAAACTCCATCAAATAGTCATGGGTTTGATAGCCGATTAAAGGGGACCGTTATGACCATGACAACGCGAGGGAATGCAACTCTCGAAGCGAGCCTTTTATAACCAGATTCAGTTGCAGATAATATGATTTCATAATTAGTGCATTTTGTGCACTAATTATGAAATCATATTCCCTCGCGTTTGGTACAATGTGTTTATTATGGTAGTTTTGACTTTAAGCGCGAGGCATTTATGTATAGTAATGCACTTAATATAAATATCTATCTATCTATCTATCTATCTATCTATCTATCTATCTATCTATCTATCTATCTATCTATCTATCTATCTATCTATCTATCTATCTATCTATCTATCTATCTATCTATCTATCTATCTATCTGCAATTGTCACTTGTTTTACACATCAAGTTGATTCCGCGAATCATCGCGCAACTTGAAGATACGCTTTAATGAGGCTCTTATTAAAAATGACAAATGATATTTAAAGAATTATTTGTTGAAACGGGAATAATAATTGTGTGTATGTGTACCACACTTACACACACACACACACACACACACACACCACACACACACACACACACACACACACACACACACACACACACACACACAAACATATGGGTACTGTGGTTATAAGGAGGACCCACAATCAAAGAGGGGTAATGAAAGCTAATGAAAATAATGAAAGTTAGAAAATGAAGCCTATTATAATGGCACTATTTATCATATATCAAGACTTGCCAATAAGGGAATTGTTTTCGTATATATCAACGAAGAATTTTGTTTGGAAATATAAGATTAAAACCAAATTCATGAAAGCGTATAAATCAAGGGGCAACTGTATAAATATATATATATATATATACATACATATATATATATATATAAATGTATATATATATATGTATATATATATATATATATATATATATATATATATATATATATATATATATATACATATAAATGTATATATATATATATATACATATAAATGTATATATATATACATATATTATATATATACACACATATATATATGTATATATATATATATATATTATATATATATATCTATATATATATATATATATATATATATATATATATATACATATATATATGTGTGTGTGAGTGTATATGTTTGTGTGTCTGTGTTTGTCCCCACAACATCGCTTGACAACCGATGCTGGTGTGTTTACGTCCCCGTCAGTTAGCGGTTCGGCAATAGAGACCGATAGAATAAGTACTAGGCTTAGAAAAATAAGTACTGGGGTGGATTTGTTCGACTTAAAGAAGGTGCTCCAGCATGGCCACAGTTAAATGAATGAAACATGTATAAGAAAACAAAAGAAAAAAAATATATATATATATTGAGAGAGAGAGAGAGAGAGAGAGAGAGAGAAGTGAAAAAGGGAGGAAAGACAGAGAGTATGAGAACAAGTTCTGTTATGTGTTTGTAAAGGAAACAGTTTTAATGAAATCCCGAAGGCCAGTCAAGACCTTATCAGAACAGACTAAAGCAGATTAAGTAATAAATATATGATATCTATGCTCTATAGATTTATTAAGAACAACAGAGCATTTATACAGTCTTTGCAGGTTTCTCTATTCCTTCTAAATTGCCTTCTGCTATTTCCGAACTTAGTTGAATTATTTATCTACGAACAACTAATTCTTATTCAATGGTTACAAATCTATCAGAATCGATGTCATTTCCTCTTGGTTGACTCCTATCAACCTGACACTATTAATGTTTTATTAAAGGTTCTAATTAATTTCTGTTCTGTAAAACTGAACGTTCGACTGACACAGAAACTCTACACAATGCAGACAACCTACAAATGAAAGTGAGTTGCACAATAAGAAAGTGTTTACCACAACAACTAGACTAATACCAAATCGTGTCCTCGCTTTGCTTTGTGCATCACTGCTCCCACAGTCTCTGTTCCTTTGAAATTATTATTTGTTTTTATTTATGCGCCCTTTTCAAGCCTAGCCAGGCTCATTGGCCCGGTTTCCCGGTTCCTGTGGCGTATGTGTTCCCCCCAGTTGGATGGGACGCCAGTCCATCGCAGTGTTACTCCGAAAGAACTGTACAGAAGTGGTTCGCAAGGTTCCGAGCTGGAGATTGTAGCTTTACTGATGAAAAGCGATCATGCAGACCATCCACTACAGATGATGACCAAATCAAGTCATTAATTGAGAATAACCCACATTGCACAACCCGAGAAGTGGCAGAAAGCCTCAACCTATCAAAATCCGTGGTAAAGCTTGGGTACACAAATCGCTACGATGTTTGGGTACGAGTTGAGTGAGAAGAACCTTTTGGATCGCATTTCCATCTGTGATTCACTTTATAAACGGAATGAAAACGCCTTTTTTAAAGCAAATTGTGACTGGTGCTGAGAAAAGGATTATCTACCGAAATGTTCAGAGAAAGCAATCCTGGGGTAAGCGACATGAGCCACCCTTAGCCATCCCAAAAGTGGGTCTTCACCCTAAAAAAGTCTTGCTTTGTGTCTGGTGGGATTGGAAAGGAATCCTGTACTATGAGGTTCTCCCAAGTAACCAGACAATTAACTCTGAGAAATACTGCACACAACTGGACGAGTTAAAAGCAGCAATTCAAGAGAAACGATCAGAAGGGTGTTGTTTTCCAATATGATAATGCAAGACGGCACGTTTCTTTAGAAACCAGACAAAAATTGCTGGGATGTGTTACCCCACCCTCCATATTCACCAAATATTGGTCCTTCGGATTTCCACTTATTCAGGTCTCTGCAGAATAGTCTTATTGGTAAAAATTTCAATTCCTTGGATGACATAAAAAGATACCTTGATGAATTCTTTGCCACGAAACCACCTCAATTCTGGGAAGAGGGTATTTTCAAATTAAAGGAAAGATGGAGACGCATTGCGCAACAAAATGTTTCATATTTAGTTGATTAAAAATGTAATGGCAAGTATTTATTGACCTTTTTCTTTCCTTTAAAAATCGGCACGAACTTTCCGGACAACCCAATACATACATATGTATACACTATTAAACGTCTCCAGAACTTTTGAAGATGTTCAGTTAGAAACTAATTGATTATGTGTTCCCTCTGTAACCTTAGCTTAATTCCTGTTATAGCCTTTCATCATTTATACTTCTTATTTTTTAAAATTCTGTTTGTTCTCTTGATGTTCTTTCGACCTTGCCTCTAATCTTTCTGGAAGAAAAAGTATATAATCAAATTAAGAACAGAGGATTTCAAATTTGATAGACACATTGCAATATAGCCGCTAATATGTTGAATAAGACTTCTTTTTTTATAATTTAAATTTGATCAGTTTCATTAATACTACAATTGTATGGTTTCAGCTAGCCCAGAGCTTCCATGCGATATCTTTCATAATGTTGTTTGTGAAATTAAAATTACATTTCAAAGTTTTTCTTGGAATATTTTCGAAGTAGATTATTTATGTCAATATTTTAAATTTTATAATCTGTAACTATTATTATTCCGCATCGCTATGGTTTCTGTTCTGCATTCTTTTATTTAACAATTTATTTACGGATTAATTATTGAAAGAGTACAAAAACCGAGTATGAAAGTGTATGGAAACACTGACTGGAAGGAAGTTCTAATAGAATGAAGTTCCGGTTTGACTGTGTGATGGACTGAAATACAAACGGACAAGCTGAGAAGAGATCAGTGTACTGAGAGCATTTACAATAGAACAAGGTACGTTAGAATCTGAGAACATTGTAATAGCTATAAAACAGACAGAGACTGAATCAGTTGAATAAAAGGTCAGAGTAAGGGGAATAATACTCTGTGATAATTTGCATATCAAGGATTTTCGTTTCTCTTGAATGCCAATAGAAGATGCCAATGGAAGAAACTTTTCGCCATTGTTATCAGTATTCTAATGTGAAACGTTTCTAAAAGAATAATTGCAGTTTAGAGCCGAAGATGAGCATGTAGAGTCTGTTCAGTAAGTGTTTGTCTTTAGTGGAGGCACATGGCCTAGTGGTTAGAGCAGCGGACTCGCGGTCGAGGGATCGCGAGTTCGAATCTTAGACCGGGCGATGTGTGGGTTTATGAGCGAAACACCTAAGTCCCACGCGGTTCCGGCAGAAGGTAATGGTGAACTTCTGCTGACTCTTTCGCCACAAAAAAATATGGTGGTGAGCTGGCAGAAACGTTAGCACGCCGGGCGAAATGCTTAACGGTATTTCGTCTGCCGCTACGTTCTGAGTTCAAATTCCGCCGAGGTCGACTTTGCCTTTCATCCTTTCGTAGTCGATTAAATAAGTATCAGTTACGCACTGGAGTCGATATAATCGACTTAATCCGTTGTTCTGTCCTTGTTTGTCCTCTCTGTGTTTAGCCCCTTGTGGGTAGTAATTTGGTGCAGTTTATACATAAAGTTAGAAGGATATCTAAGACAGACACACTGTATAGATGTTGTTTAAACAGATAGGCAGTGTGTATAGGTTTCGACAGAAACTAGACGGCGAGCTAGCAGAAACGGTAGCACGCCGGGCGAAATGCTAAGCGGTATTTAGTCTGCCGCTACGTTCTGAGTTCAAATTCCGCCGAGGTCGACTTTGCCTTTCATCCTTTCGGGGTCGATAGATTAAGTAGCAGTTACGCACTGGGGTCGATGTAATCGACTTACTCTCTTTGTCTGTCCTTGTGTGTCCACTCTATTTTTAGCCTCTTGTGGGTAGTAAGGAAATAGGTATTTCGTCTGTCTTTATGTTCTGAGTTCAAATTCCGCCGAGGTCGACTTTGCCTTTCATCCTTACGGGGTCGATAAAATAAGTACCAGTTGCGTACTGGGGCCGATAAAATCGACTAGCCTACTACCCCCAAATTTCAGGCCTTGTACCTAGAGTAGAAAAGTGTTTGTCTTCACATCTCAATGATTAAGTGTCGTTATCCCGTCTTCCTTTTACACACCATGTATCTAGGACTATTCAGTGTATTCTAAACATCTTAATACAGTAAGGTATGATGTGAATGAAATTTTCATGATATTTCTAGCATTTACTATTATTCTTAACATTTTAGAAGATGATAAATTTTTCAAGAATTTTTTTAGCGCTTACTGACTGCCGTAACTGGCTGTATGGTAAGTGTGTAGGGTTGCAAACAGAAAGATCTTCAGAGAGGCACTTAACTTTTATATATCCCAGTTCTCAAAGCTGTAAATAAGTGCTAGAAATATCTGATCAACTATTTGTATCAGGTGGTGGCCTTCCCCATCATTGGCTTGTAGATTACACGTAGATTTTACATAAGCATATGTAGTAAATGTGATTTGCTTATTTTAGATATAGAATGGATGTGAGTTAGTGCTGGTGATGGCAGTAGGTGTGTCATGTCTTCATAATTGTTTGGAAAGATGAGATTTCTGTTTATAGAAACTGTTCGTTTTCAGTATAGAGTAAGAAGTAAAAAGAAGTGCAGCATGGCGTCATTGACGTAATCTTGTCGTTGGAGTAGATAACATTTATCACGGCGAAATCTAGCATTTGTGTAACAGAGGTATGTTTTAGTGACATCAACTTAATATTTTAATCTTTCATTGCGCCAACATATATTTATTCATACATGCTTTATAGAGTTTTCTAATGTTATCAAACTCTGTAAATGTTAGCTGAGAGACATCCCGCATTTCTTTCACTTTGCTGTTTACACATGTTAATTGATTTTCTATATGCAAAAATAACTACACCTCTATTAATATGCGTATAGAATGAAAAATAACAAAACGAAACCAAACAACGAAATGATTTCACTACGAGATCACTTAATGGGTTATTTTTCTCATTTCATAACACATGTCCAAATATTCACTCGCACCCGTATTTCTGATAAATTGATTCACCAACAATTTCGTAGGAGCTCTTGAGAGGAAATAAGCAGTAGAGAATGGAGCGTTTCGTTCCTGTAAATGAGCCTTGGGCAGCTGTGAACACTTTCACTAAGTATTATCTTTGCTCTAGCGATTTTGTTTGCCATCTGTTAATATTAACATCACTCAGCTATATAAACCGCGCATAGTGAGAAGCTACATTAATCCTTATTTGATCAGTTAGCTTCTCTAAACCTATGCTTTACAGACTAACACACAGTGAAATCCAAGCCATGTGACTAATTGTCGAACAGTTTGCCAACACACAATACACAATGTATATTAAACGAAAATATATAAAATTAGAAGACATACTCTATCTAGGGGAATAACAAGTTGTTCCTAAAAAGTTCTGAAGAATTTTAAAATATCTATAAAACTTGAAAAGCAAATAATAATGTTCCATGATGTAAATATATATAAATTTTTTTTTATATATGATGAAATAAATAAAAACTATCTGAAATTTTGTTTTATCTTAACTTAGGTTGTAGCATAATTATGGCGGCTTTTTTTCAACAAATTTTATTCAATAAAACAATAACAACGTTTAACAAAAACATCTGTTTCTTTATTACCCACAAGGGGTTAAACATAGAGGGGACAAACAAGGACAGACAAACGGATTAAGCCGATTACATCGACCCCAGTGCGTAATTGATTCTTAATTTATCGACCCTCGGAAGGATGAAAGGCAAAGTCGACCTCAGCGGAATTTGAACTCAGAACGTAACGGCAGACGAAATACGGCTACGCATTTCGCCCGGCGTGCTAACGTTTCTGCCAGCTCGCTGCCTTCATTTAACAAAAAAACATCTTTAAATGATTATTATGGAGCATATTCACCATCTACTTCAATTACTACTTCCCATTTGTTTGGCAGAGGGTCAGACTGTCATTTAAAGATGTTTTTCTTAAATATTGTTATTGTTTTTTTCTCAATAAAATTTGTCGAAAAAAAGCTGCAATAATTATGCACCAACCCAATAAATGTTGCACAATATATCTTTATACATTACCATGCCTGTATGGTTAACAACCACGTGGTTTCGGGTTCAGTCCCACACACACACACACACACATATGTATACACATATGTATATGTATGTGCACATGTATTTGTGTTTGTCCCCTCTACTCATTAGCAACAGATGTTGGTTTCTTTTTATTCCTATAACCTAGCGGTTCACCTAAAGACAATGATAGAGTAAATACCAAGGTTCAAAAAAGTACAATACGGTCTGTT